>NC_056733.1:1159356376-1159411376 GCF_019279795.1 Protopterus annectens
CCGCTAATGATTGGCAGTAGATTTTTACATGCCTAGTTGCCAGCCCTGACGCACAAACTTCAACGAAGGTATGCCCATTCACGCATGTCTCCACACAGAAGACGCTCTAGCTGAGAAACGAACAGGACAACGTCTTACTGTGAGGAGACAACACTACCGCAGCACCACCACCGCAGCTAGAAGATATGTAATGGAAGAAAATATGGAGAGAAGACCAAAGAGAAAGGCAATTTTCCTTGACAACTAATATAGAGCAACTGCCACTAAATATATATCATACTAACCATCTCTTGAAGGAATCAGATTCATGACTCTTGGACTAGAGACAGTTTTAACATTGTGTCATCTGGGAGCTTAATGTAATGGATGAAGATAGTCTGGAAGTTGCCTCTGAAAGCTGGAAAAAAGATGAAGGTGGTCTTCAAGTTGTCCCTGAAAGCTGGTAAAAGGTATAGTAGCTCTTACCCTTAAAAAGAAACTATTGGAGTTACACCTGTCTGAACGGCCAAATTTGCTGATTTGAGAAGCTACTGGAGTTATCCCCTGACTGCACAGTAAAATGTGTTGTAGGGAACATGCATCTACCTGTAAGAACTGTCTGTTTGCTGATTTGATGTATGGCCTTAGTGGGAAAGTCTAATGGGGAAGACATTCTGAACTTGTGTTGGCTGTAAAAGGCCGCACTGAACTTTAAAAATGAGCACTACTATAAATAGACTTGATTTTTTTCTCTATTATTCCACAGTTCTGCTTATCCCTATAATTAAATCTCAATGTGTAAGATTAGGTTTCACTTAAATGTAGTTTGTTAGACATAAATACAGTATTCTATTTGCATAGGCCTAGAAATGAAGCCATGTTAAAGCAGGCCTATATCTTCATTTTACATTTTACATGCAGTTTCAGTAGAAAGGAATGTTTCAGTAAAATGAATAACCTTCAGTCAAGAATACTGATAAGAATAAAATATGCTAACAGAATGTGCAGTACATTGGGTACACACAGATCATGTTTATATGGTACGAGGATTGGGAACCAAAAGTAAAGAGAAATCTAGAGCTTGTAGGAAATTTACAGGGTTTTGGTATTATAAGGAGAGGTACTTCAGACAAACAAGTTAGTCTGGACTGGTTCACAGAAAGTCATAGCACTGCAGTCCAGATAGGTTTGGTACACACACTTGAGAGTGAATGTAGATTGAAGAATTCTGAGTACAGAATTTATAAACAGTATAATGAGTGCAGAAGCTAAGGATATTGTAATTCAATCTATTTCAGTTTATCAGCACTATAGGAGACAGTAAGATCTGATTGAGATATTGCTGACATCAACCTCCACTGTATACTGCTACTACATAATAAACCAAAAATTGGCACATAAAGGAGAAGCCCAGTTCTAGCTAATTAAAATCTAAAGACATTAATTCCAGTTTCTTCCAGTTCTTTCAGGTTTCTTCCAGCCATTCAAGCTTCATTATAGTATCTTACAATTTTGTACAGTTCTTTCAATTCTTACAATGGTGAGTCAGCCAGGAATCAAACCTAGAAACCTTTAATCGCCAGTTACATGCTGTTTTATACTTCAGTAATAAGATTTTATGAAGAAATAGAAATGCTACAGAATGTACAGTAGTGCAAACAGATAATACTTGTAAGAAATTGTGTGCAGTAAATTGTGCAAATGATGTATAAAATTTGAAAAATTGGTACAACGGGTATATGCAGATTCATGGGTTAAAGATAAAATAAATTCTGATTCAACTGCCATAGCTGAAGTACATATAGACAAGTTAACACATTTTCAGAAACAGTCCACCGGATTCAGCAAGCAGCCGTGCAGGAATACGTTATTCCTGCATAGCAGGGACTGTTGCTGTAAAGCACACCAGTACCTCATGCATATGTATGAAGGCACGATGCTGTGCTGTAAAACAGACACAGTTCTGTGTACAAGTGCAGGGGGGGGTGTTTGAGAGCAGAATTTTCACAATACGCATGCCCCCTGCACTCCAGAATTGCCATCTGACAATTTCAAATGGGCGAGAATGCTTGTAACACCCCCAACCCATCAGGGTAAGAAATCTAGACAAAGCTATAAGGGACAATCATCCCTACCAAGCCATTAGGTTGATAGAATAACAGGTTTAGCATAAGCACATATCGCACACCTCCCAACCCATCAGAGTAAGGAATCTGGACAAAGCCATAAGGGACAATCGTCGCTACAAAGCCAGAAAGTTGCTAGAATAACAGGTTCAGCATTAGCATGGGAATTCTGAAGGGTACAAATTAAAAAAACATAAGAAATACATTTTTATTTTTTTTTTATATACGCAATAAAGTTTAAGTGTAGCTGCGCAGGTGTTCCCGTTGCTTAGCTATGCTTATCCCACCTGAAACAGCAGGATAAGTTAAAAAGCAATTGACATCCAGCATAAGCATAAGTGCAATAGTGTAGCAGTTAGGGTATATTCCTTGCATATAGTCATTCACAGTTTGAGCCCCGCGAAAGCCCTTACCATTTTGTATGTTTAAACATTACAATTTAAATTTTTTTGCATATTTATGTAAGAAGTAACTGATTTTTCTCAACCAGAGTAGTGTATTAGGCCCAGATGTGAGGTCTCAGTGTAATAAAGTAGTGAAACCCCCATATAAACACAAGTGCCCGATACATTATAGTCATACAAGAATAAATTAATCACAGCAGATTGGGGAATGTCAGGTAAGCAATGCTGAACCTACCCCTTTAAGCACTGCCAACTTTAGCTAAGCAGGTTTGCCCATAGTTTAGCTTGGCTCAGCATTTTCAAAACCACCCAATCATGTCAAAGGGTGGGAAATTGGTTGTATTTAAACCCCTCAAGAAGGAATACAGCTCATAACTGGTTGTAGCTCTCTACAATTGGCAGTATGGTAGGAGTTGGAGAGGGCATGCACTTCCGGGCACAGAGCTGGGGCATACAGGAGTCCAAGGTCATGGTAGGACTCCTGGTAAAAAAAAATGACATGAGACTGCTGCAGGACCAGTACCAGGGCTCTCAATATAAAGCAGAAGCCTGGAAAAGTCTCACCAGTGGTATCCCTCAGACTGGTGAGCAGGTCAGGAACCACTATGCCGACTTGAAACGGAGGAAGAGGGAGCTCTTGGAACAGTGGGTCCAAGAAACAAGAGACAGGGGAGATGTCCCAGCAGTGTGTAAGTATTTATAGCAATAATTGTTTACCAAAGTTCAGCCTGTGTATGTGATGAATAGGTATACGTAAACGTTTTTCTATTTTCATTACAGCTGCAGTTGAGCGGGCTGTGAACCAGAAGCCCATGCCAGCAGGTTGCAAAGGCTGCATCGCAAGGCTGGTGAGTAACAATCCTGCTTGTAGCAGTCATACCAAATAAATATAAAGGAGTAAAATGTCACCTGGCACTATAAAAATGTATATGGTTTCCACTGAATAAACCAGACAATATTGCAGTAATAGTCCCATATAGGTCATGGGCGGCCACGGTGGTGCAGCGGTTAGCATTGTTGCCTCACAACAAGAGGTTCTCCGGTTTGATCCTCAGCTGGGGTGCCTTCTGTGTGGAGTCAGCATGTCTTCCCTGTGGTCACGTGGGTTTCATTCGGGTGCTCTGGTTTCCTTCCACATCCCAAAGTAGGTGGATTGAGCACTCTAAAATTGGCCCTAGGTGTGAGTGTGTGCATGTGTGTGTCTTCAGTGGAAGGTTGGGTGCCGGGCTGGCAACTTGACACTGTAAAACTCCACTGCCAGTCATGAGCGGACAGATGATCCACTGTGGCAACCCCAACCAGGAAAATGCTGAAAGAAGAAGTCCCATATAGGTCATATTTAAATAAACGTGTAACTGCCTGGCAATAAAGTTCTAAATCCTGCACTGGTTGTGTTTACTCTGGTATTGTATGGCCTCACATGTTCCATTCACCTAGATCTGGTATGTGAATAGTAATGTTTTGTCAACTGTTTCTCACACTGTGCTACATGAAAAATATGTCTAGGAATATCTGTATAAGACTGTTGTAATTACAAGGTCAGATTGTACAACCAAGAGAGAGTTAGATAGAAAACACTTCAGGAAAGGACAGCACTTTCTAAATAGCTCACTCTGATGAAACACTAACTGTTGTCTTTTTAGCACACACAGCCATGGTTTGAATCCCTGGAGTGGTAGTAAGTTGAATGCATAATCATACCTCTCAAATGCACAGATTTGTGCAGAATGTCCAGATATTTGCCTCATATTTTTGGCCTGTTCCTCTATTTTCCTGGCAAATCACTGTGATGATCTCTGTATTGTAGTCATGAAATAATGACATACATTTGAGTTTCAGACTTCAGATCCTTCAGAAAATGTATATTAAAACAAATCCTGTTACTCTAGCAACTTTCGAAATGTTTATAAGAACAATATTTAGAATACATCTTTATTTGTACCCCCAGTTTCTCAAGCTATGTACAGATGTTTTGCATTAAGTGGTTGAGAGGTATGTGCAGAAGTATAACTAGGAATATGAGAATATGTGTAGAAACAGTCAGGTAGTGTTAAGAAACATTCCTGCCACAGATCTACCAGGTAAGAGAAGTAGAATGTAGCTATAAGACAGTTGAAGTATACACTGTGTACAAAAACACCACTGCCCAAACCAATGCCATAAGGTATTGTAATAATACCTGTAGAGTAATGATCAGAGCAATGTTAATTAAAGTTGTGAGTACTGCAAGGATATACACATTGTTAATTGACATCTCCCCCCCCCACACACACACCATATCTGCAACAATAATCTAAACACACAAATCAATGGGTATGTTTTACACCACACCTACTGTTGGGACATATGTCCTATTGTTGAGCAAATTTTGAAATGTGTTTCTATTAATGTTCCATGTTGAAATACTCTCATTGGTGGTCTGTTGCTATCAATGTAACCTGCATGCCGTTGTAATGGCCACTGTGGTTTCATATATGCATGTGTTCTGTTTGCTATGCAACTGTTCCAAATCTGTTGTTTTGGGTTAATGAGAATATCTATGCATGCTGTTATAACTAATCCTGGATTGTGTTGACTATTACTAACCCACGTGTTCTAAAACTGTAACACCATAGCACATATGGGAAGGCCGGTCCAGCAGACCCACCTCTCCCACCTCATCTGGCTGTGACACCGGGCTCCAGCATATCTGGGACCCACCCCAGGACCTCCTCATCCGCTGGTCCTGCACCACCTTCGGATGAAACTGCCTCAGAGGATGGGGCTCGTTCACCCCCCTGAGAGTGGGCACAGACAGGATCATTTCACCTGAAGCCAGGTCCAGGTTCTGGTGCGTAGAGTGCTCCACAAAGAATTGGGAGATCTGCTATGCCAGCTTGAGGGCAGCGTGGCGCAATTAGAGGGTCAGCCTGCCCCTCCTTCTCAGCCCCCAGCTCAGCCACCTTTGGAGCCATGAAGGTGCAGTGCTGACTCCCCATGGGTGGGGACCTCAGTCCCACTGTTTCCATTTGGGGGCTCATGTTCTTCGGATTTCCAAACACCCCTCCCCGTCTAAGGTGTTTACCCCCAACATGTGTCATATACCACCCCTATATGCTGTCTTGTCTGTCTTCCTACCTAACCTACTTCCTTAAATATACCTACTATCCTTCCCCAACATCCCACTCTCACCATAAAAAAGGGAAATCTGTTCCCCCCCAAAAAATTTACCCCATACATAGCTGCCCATTTCACACACGTGTTCACTGGACACATGTAATCTGGTCTAATAGGCTTCACAACACATTACTGTTGTCCTCACCCCTCTCTCAGGGATTTGAGTATCCAAATATACCTCCAAATTCAGTATATATGCACAGCTGTTGCTGTAGAAGAAATGGACAGCTATGGACCTTACCTACACCTGTCCTGCACATCTCTAGCTACTTTCCCATTTTTCTTTCCCTCTGCATACCCCTATCCTATCACCCCTTTTTTCTTTTAAAGAAATTAGCATGGGGTAAGCACTTTTAAGCCTGTTTGTACAACGCCAAGCGATGCCTACACAGATTAAGCACTTTTACAGCTAACTGCTTGTAAGCATGTTTAACAGGAAGTTAGCATTGCTTACCGCTGTACAAACCTGCTTACAAGTGCCTTAATCATTCTGTAACCAACAGCCGTTGTTCTGCCCAGCAACTCAACCCTTGCATGTCTTGAACCCAAGACCCTGCACACCATAGCCACAGCAATTTACCACTAAGCCATCTGAGCTGTAGATATGTGTGATGTTTTCACAAACATATCATGCAGCACAATCATTCAACAGTTGGTAAAATGTATTTATATATCTATATATATAAATATATATATATATATATATATATATATATATATATAGATATATATATATACACACACACACACACACACACATATATATATATATATATATATATATATATACACATATATAACATGTATATATATCTATATGTATATATATATATATATATATATATATATATATATATATGTAGACACACACACACACACAAACATGTATATATATATATATATATATATATATATATATATTTATATTTATAGTGAATTCGGACATTGAATACACACTCTGAATGCAAAACATCTGACCAAAGGCACTGTAAATGAGGATGAAGGGGCCCAAAATAGGGACCTCTTGTAATTATTGCCATTATCCCTTCCTCTACAGCTGAACTGTTCTGCCTTGCAACAAAATAACCAGCCACTGCAAGTCTTGAACCCAGGACCCTGCATAACATAGCCACAACAAGTTACTACTAAGCCATTTGAGCTGTACAATGTTGGGATGATTTCTCCAACATATCATGCAGAACAGTCAGTCTACCATTGGGAATGTAAAATGTGGAAGCACTAAACATTTGAGTGATACATATACACACACATACACACACACAGATATATATATATATATATATATATATATATATATATATATATATATATATATATATATACATACATATATAAATATATACTTATATATATATATATATATATAGAGAGAGAGAGAGAGAGAGAGTATATATAGAGGGTGTGCAGAATATCAAACAGCCATTATTCATTCAGTTGCCACCTTTTCAAATGTCCAGTGTCTGATTATTTCCTTCAAATGAGAATTATGCATGAAACATATACCAACACACAATGCAAAGGACATAACACCACACAGTTTGCATACATATACATATTTATTTGTGCACTATTTCAGTTGTTTATGCCATTTCTTATACCATTTAGGTGTTTGAAATACATAATAACTGATTAATGCAACTCTCGCAGAAAACATATCATACAGTAATCTTCAAAACATAACATTCTTTGCTGTCTAGGCTAATGCCTTTAAGTACTACAGCAGTACAAAACACTTGCCTGGAAGACAAGAATCAATCATCACTTAATTACAGATGTAGTTAACAGCCTCCAATTACAGTCTGTAGTCAACCCCCCAAGGGGAAAAGTATCAATTGTCACAATGTAAATCTATCAATTACATAACAATGCTTAATTTACAATGTCACTATCACACTGACAAGCAGAACTGTGTGCAAGACAGTAAGCTCTAGCCCACCACTGTTCCCATGGTAAAACGTATGAAAATGTAAAGCCATATACCTTTATGTTTCTTATTACTGATATTCCTCACATATTGTATCAGCCTAGGTTAAAACATTTAATAACCCCCCCCCCATAAAATGTCTTACAAGGGCATATAACAGTGTTCTCTATACACTGACCATCAGACTGTACAGGGTCACACATATTTTGTCCAGCTGTAGCCCTCATATATATGGACACTACCCCACAATGTGTGTGGGATTCTACAACATCATGGAATGATAGCAGGAATGTCAGCACTAAATAATGATATACTGTACCTATCAACCTCTTACTGCATGACATCTGGACAAAGCCTAGTACATACGTGGAGGACAAAGGCTGAAACACAGTGCCATATTTGAAATATTGCTGTTATGCACTGTGAAAGTTGCTGGTGTTACAGGATTGGTTGCAACATACCCTTACTCAGGAATATGAAGTAAGAAACACAAATGGATGTTGACATGTACTGATTGCAATCAATGGAGAGAATGCCACTGATATGTCAGAGACAAGACCTGTGTGGGGAACAGGCAAAAACATAACAGCCAATCTTCTGGCCATCATGTGGATAGGCCCACATTTGAGAGCTATGCAGACAGACTGGATTCCAAGCAAAACTAGCATCTACACACAAACCCTGTAAAACTAGCAGTATTCAATGCATATAACAGCAATACTCACACACTGTCCCTGTAAAACTAGCAGTATTCAATGCATATAACAGCAATACTCACACACTGTCCCTAGGCTGGAACCTTATACAAATATGTAGTTGGCCTGTGTCCACAAATCTTGTTGTATGAGGTATTCCTACCTGCTGTCTGTAACACTGTTGCCACCACACATGAAGGATGTCTTCCATACAGGAAAGGTAAAGGGACAATACACACACGATTTAGTTATTTATAGTAGTGGGTTGCTATGACATTGGCTATTGGAATTAGCAAGTGGGGAACGCAATTGGTACAGAGCTCATCATCTGAACATGAGCATCACCTACAAAAGCCATGCTTCAACCTATTCAAACCAGCTCAATCCCAGTAGCGGAGAGAGAGAGAGAGAGAGAGAGGAAACAACCACATAAACAAAACCTCAAAATAAGAAATAAGAAACAAGGCATCCTGTACACAAAAGGAACCTGAAGATAAACCAGGTATGTGACACATGTAAGCATGGAAATGAATGTAGTAATTGGTCTGTAATAATGGGATAGATGATTATGAAAGATGTATATGTGCCATCAATACTTGCTGTAATGATGTCCTGCTGAACAAATGCTATGGACATAGCATCTGGCTCTGTCTGCAGTGGGCCATACCTGTCAACCGTGCAGATCTTCATAATGAGAATGTCAAGATTTAGCAATCATAGTGTTTTATTCTGTTCCTCCAAACAACTATATTAGTCTGCCAATTAGCTGGATATGGAAGAAATGAAGTCATGATAGACACATGAGTTTCAGACCCCACCACCTTCAGAAAAGTCATGGTAATGCGAACTGTATCATCCTACAAACTTCATAGGTTTGTAATAGGCATATCTACGATCTGTCCCTATATATCCCCCCTAATGTTAGGCTTTGTCCACATGTGATGCTCTAAGATATGGATAGGTTGGGTCACAGCTGAGAAGACTGACACACCCTGGGAAAGGACAGCTCATATATGGCAACCACTAGAGTGTCTGTCAAACAGTCATGTCTGTGCCACTGCTAGACCAGTTAACAGGATGTTGCCCATATTCATATGTTACCTGTAAATATGAGTATTATACGTGTTTGTATTGTAAATGTAGGATACCTATATAGGGCATGAGCATAGTAAAGTACTGTCACAGATGTGTGTGTTAAACTGCATGTGATATATTGAATTAATAACATTCAACTGTACAGTGTTCTTCTGGACAATGTTCACAGTTGTGACAGATATATGTAGTCACTTACACATATATACTTGTGTTGTGGCAGCTATATTAATACTTTATCAGAATTGACTTTCTTGTTTTGTCACCTAGTGATGTGGACCAATGAACAGAAGTTCTGGTATAACAGGTTGAGACATATGATTGAGCTGCAAGAGTTTAAATACAGTGTGCCATAATGACATAGAACACAAATGTATACCAGGTACTCCTGTTCTGAGTATTGATTCCCATATGTTTCCACAGGACAGGTTATGTTCCCTACTGAAATAAGCAAGCTATGGGACACATCACAGGTGGGGATTGTGTTGACATGTGCTTTTGTGGGGCCATGTTCCAATTGCACAAGTACCATGCATTGCAGCAGAGGTGTGTACACTTCATATCCACTGTAGCTATATGGAATAAGCAGCACCTTACTTGTATAACCATCCTCTACCAACGATAGAGTAATCCCCCTTGTGGGCAGCACCAAGACACAAAGCACATAATAGGTTGTTGTAGTGGCTGTACAGGGACATGTAGGTGCAGACCACAACTTAGAAGCAAGTGCACCACTATCTGAGCAAGCAGGTAGGTTCACAGATGACTTCCTGTAAGGTGGAATATGACTAGAAATCAGACATATTGAAACCACCAAGGCCAGTTGCAACCATGTCTCCACATATGTGCACAGTCTCAGAGCCAGTAACACAAGTCAACCTGTACTGGGGGTAAAGCACACCTCATACACACATACCATGGATACAGGCAACCTGCATCAGACAGGATAGGTGGGAACAGTGGCACCCTGTCCAAACATTAGTACAGGGGGATATGCACATCAACCACACTCCTGCCTACATCAGTGATGAGCATGGACATAATGCTGACTGATGGCAAAAACAGCACGTCTCCATTGGGCATGAGAACACAATAGTTTACCTCCTACATGGACACAGGCATGTGCTCACAGTTCATCAAAAACTACAGTCAAACACAGACATGCCACCATACACACCAATCACATGAAAGATGGCCACTGTCATCCCTCTACACAGAAATGAATGGTGAATAGAGGATTATGCCATTAAGTGACCAGTATTGGGGGAACTGGACAGGTCAGGGCCAGGAGTGTAATGCAAGATCTGAAAGCCATGATAGGTTACAGTGTTATGGTATAGTCTCGATTATTTGCAATTAATATCCACTGTTGATGTGTATGTGGACAACCGTATGAGGTCCTGTGAACTTTTATCCTGTTTATGTCTTCCAGCTATAATGCCCTGGGAACTTCTCCCCACATTCACAACCCGTGAAAATGAGGCAATTGTACAACACCTCATCCTGCATCATGACATGCTATTCAGCTGCAAGGCCCAGGATCTGCAGGAGAAGACCGACCTGTGGAACGAACTCGTCAACAGGGTAAACGCTGTCGGCCTGCACAAAGAAAATTATGAGCAGATGTGGTATTGTTGCACAGATCTGATCCGCCATGACTGTCAACGTGATGCTGCAGTTAGGAGGAACCAGCTAGCCACAGGTGGGGTCATGCCATCCAGCCCCCACTGACACATGCTGAAGATCTCCTTGCCAGCCTTGGGGCACCTGCCCGCCAGACAAGCCAGCAGGCTGAAGACAGCATTGTGGAGGTGGGTTCCACCCACACAATGGACAAGGACCATGCAGGTAAGGCCCCAGGGCACATTACTATACCACTGTTGCTTATCCATTTTCATCTGTAAAGTATCTACATGCATATATCAGATTAGATAGTCTGTTGCTGCAGTGTAGTACTGAACAGATGTGCATAATCTCTAGTATTGTGGGTTTGTACTGTCAATGTGCTGAAATGCTGCTCCCACCCTGTACCAGTGTCACAGGTATGGCTACAGACATTACTTCTCTCACACAACTATTTAGGTCCCTCTGGTATACAACTGGGGCAGCAGCCTGTAGCTGGTGAGTATGGAGTTTTGTTCAGGTTTGCCAATACACCGGCCATTTAATGGCCATGCCATTTCACATGCACACATTTAACACACCTACCCATAATGCATTATGTACATGTTCACTTATTGTTGTTGTTAACTGCACTGCATCACAGTGGTCACCATGGTGGCATATCTGAAGGGTATGTAAGAGTCCTGCAGTATACCTAACAACCCATCAGTGCAAGATGTGTGGGCAGAGACGAACATAATGGTGGGATAAATGGCCTACAGTAGAGACATGTCTGAAACATTACCCTTATACAGTTGCTACAACAGTGTATACACCACTATTACAATGGCAACTGTCCCTGATATAAACAATGGTAAACCAAAATACTACATTCCACACCTTTTACAACCTGTAATGTGATCCTAACATGAGCAATGAATGTGTAATATGGAATCCTATGTTAGGACAACAAATATGGGGAATACATACCTTAACAAACACTGGAAGCATATGTGTGCACACACTCCAAATAACATATTGTGGAAGCAGCTTGTGATGTACTGATAGCATTAACTCTTCTTGAATACATACCTTCCATCAAGTACATGGCCTCAATGTCACACCAAGTAATGGTCTGCTGTCCAAGAAATATGTCCATGACATTTGCCCACTCACCTGCAACAGAGGCAGCCATGGCATGCACACATCTTACAAACAATGAAATGGATCCCATATCCGAAAGGTAGCACTCAGGAGTGGGAAAAGTAGCCTCACCTCACTATTGCATATACCATGGCAAATAGTGCAGACAGTCATGTATGTGTGTATGAGGTATGAGACAATATTGATGTAGAAAAAAAAACAGATGCCCATCCAAAACAGATGACAAAACATGTTGCAAAATGGTCATGGAGCTGCCCAGAAACATGCAGCAACACTGAGGGACTTGCAGGAATGTCTAGCAAGTACTGCCTGTGCAGTACCTGTGTCGACAATTGCCTGGATTCTGCCTATGTGTGGCCTATGGGTTAGGGTATTCAGACAGAAGAGTTGTCCCACATGATACATCATCTATGGCTCTCTACAGGTAGCATAAGCATAATATCAAGTCTCCCAAAGGCATGTTTTCCAGTGTGTAATGGTGTCATGAGACCAGGGCTCAAATCTACACCCAGTATTCATAAAGATATGTGTGGTGCACAAGCAATAGCTCACTCCACCTCAGGGCCACCATCCCCAATTTTTAGCTTGTTGGTGCCAGTGTACACCTTTAGGTTTGCTGTTCATTAGCTGGAACTAGGCTGGTAGACATGTTTTTTTGAATTTGGAACACTGCAAAATAACACTTGTTTGTGGCCCATAGTTGTCAAGCATCTGCAATAATGCTGAGGATGGGGAGGGGTGTCAGCTTGAAACAGAACAGTGAACTGAATCATACATTCAAAGCTTGCTAAGAATGGCTGCACCTGAACACAGTCAAGGTTATAAGTTGTGCCAGACATAACCTTGACTCTACAGCAATAATGAAGCCACTGTGTGACCTCCAAGGCCTGTGCACATGAGCTGCCTTGCAATTCTGCATGGTTGGGGGACATTTGTAGGACTGAACAAATAATGGCAACTGAAGATGGGGCTTGCTAGTATACCCCTTCCAGGAATAGTGACTGCTGTAGTTAACTTAACAGGTGCTTCAACAAACCATTGTGTTAAGGGTGTGCACACTTATGCAAACCGCATATTGTATGCATCTCATTCAGCATCTGCACAACTAACACATTTGTTTGATACTGCATTGGATTGCACAGGCCGTATGTCACATATCAGGTGTGTGTAATGTTAATATATGCAATATTGTGTCCCCACTGCATATCATAGATGAGGCTGGCATTTCAACAAGGGTGTGTACACTCCTCATATCCACATTAAGCTTTGAAGGTTGTCAATGTAACTGGATTTTATTGCATACATATACACTGCTGATAATGAGATCTGCAAATGAAAGGGCAGGCCTTAATTATCGACATCAGTCCTCATATCATCCCAGGTATGTGTCAGACAAACACATAGGAGCTGTGAGCAACAGAGCAAACATACCTGCCACACATATACACATTCAGCAATGGTGTGGACACTTGTGAGGTATGGTGCACAGTACATGCCAGTGTGCTGTACAGGTGCACAGCAATACTGTGTACATGGGTGCAGTGTGTTCCAGGGGAAGGGGCATCACCTACTAACACAAATCATGCATCACAGAGATGTATAATGTTGGTAACAAGGATTAAGTATGGCTGCAGTGCATCTTGTTGAGTGTCTTATGTCATGCATGTTGACTGTTGGGTAATTAGAGGTCTGTGCAATATATTTGTGCCACCTCACCTGTAAGTAAGTGTGTGTGTGTGTGTGTGTGTGTGTGTGTGTGTGTGTGTGTGTGTGTGTGTGTGTGTGTTTGTGTGTGTATGTGTGTTTGTGAGTGTGTGTAGAAGTAAGCCATAATGTACAGGTCTTAATTTACATTTCTTTTCTGCACCTTACAGGTGGCAAGGTGGGTCAGGGTCCCTTCCTGCAGGCAAATTGATGTTAGTGTCCATACAGACTCTGACAATGATGATAGGCACAATGAGGCACAGGCAGGGTTGTCAAGGGCTGAATCTGTGCCAGTGGTTGACATCCCAATTTTATCCACCCCATCCCCGCACACAGTAACAATGCCCATACATACTCCATCACCAGTGGGCATAGATAAGGGACAGTTGGCAGGTGATGGCATGGAACAGGAAAGTGTGTTGACTATGGCAGGTGTGTCTGTACACAGTAGCCATAGCCAGATGACCGGCAAGGTCCCACAAAGGCAGATGAACAGGGATGCTTGTAGGAGGGCTGCTGGCCATCATGACCCTGGCAGAAGTGCCACAGCAGGTGTAACCAGACGCATGTTTTGGGCCATCATGGAGGCACAGGCACGTATAGAACGTTACACCAGAGATGGTCTGAGGCTGCAGAGGGCTAGTCTTCCTGCTGTACATGACTACATCCGTGATCTTGCAGGTGCCCACCATTGTTTTGCAGAGGTCATGGATAGACGGTTGGGGGCGATACTGGGAATCCTCGACTGTGTGATGTCTGTGTTAGAGCATGTGGTGGGAGTAGGCTGTCTGCCACATGGATGTAGGTCAGCAACACCAACAGGTGGAGGTCTACATGGACTAGCAACAACTCACGGCCACTCCCGTACTAGTAGTACCAGCACCAGCACCGAAGGGGGGGTGCTGTCCACATCAAAACACAGCAGGCCACATACATATGGTTCTTTCCAGTCCCAACAGGGACATGGATCCAGCGGACCATTGTCATCATCAGGGGAGAGTACCCTATTTGGGCTTCTGCCTGGTAGTGCCCATGCAACCCCTGGCAGGCACAGTTCCTGTGTCCTTGGTCGGACATGGTGAACTGTACACACTGCCATGTATGGTCTGCAGCTGTTCAACATACTCCTGTATAGGCCAGCCACATGGCAGAAATGTGTGCATACATACACACACACATCACCAACACAACTAGGGCACATCCATACCTACACACACCACGTCTGTACAGCTCATTTAATATAGAACCCCCTAATCCACACACATGAAGTCAACCAAATGGCTCAGCCTAGGCCTCTGGCAAACCCACAACACACCCTATGCATAGGATGATACCTATGCCACATCCCTGGTCATCCATACCATTGATGCAGGGACATGCTAATATGGTTCTGATGCACAGGGTGAATGTACTAAGGTTTAGCATTGTAATGCTGTTTAAAATGTTGTCAGCTGGAATGTAAAACTGTCAATATTCTATTTGTTTCCTTACTATTTCCTTGGTTTTAGCCCCTCTTGGTCCCTTCTCTTCCCTGTGATTTACTCTACTCTTGTTACTACTTTCTCCTTTAAACGTCCCTCTCCACCTTTCATACCTTCGTCCTCTCTTACCTTTACTACCTCCAAACTTTATCCTCAGCAATCAGCCAGCTACTGATTGCTTCTCACAGATCTTCTTCTCTCCCTTGGTTCTATAACTACATATACCTTCCCCTCTAATCAGTGATGCAGGATTCAGCCTTCCGGTCTGTATCTGCATACCTTGCCCCACCCCCTTCCTTCTACTCTTAATAGCCTGCCTGACCTTATAAATACATCCTCCCATAAAGGGAGCCATTTTTAATTCCCCTGGTTTAGGTCTCAGCTGCTGTGCATCTCTGGCTCCGGCATCTCCACCTACAGTAAGGTTGTTTGTGATTCTGCTATACCTGCAATTTTTCTTTTAATTTGAAGGCTGAAATGACCTTTGGTGATGTGTAATATGTCTATCGATAACTTGCAAGTGCTAAATGCATCTAACCATTGCTAGGTACTGTTGCCTTCTGACTGTGTTTCTTAGATGTTCTGGTCTTATTAAATGGTTATGCCATGTGTTATTACTGTATTGGTTATGATATGACTGTAAAAGTGCTATTTGTATAAATGTACACTGCTAGCTGCATACACATATCATGCCATATTATCTCGTTCATATGCGGTTTTTGGAGTGTTAAAGCCGCATGGATATAGTTAACTGCGAGGAACTTTATTTTTGACATAGGGTTGTTAAAGCCGCATGGATATAGTTAACAGTGCAAAACTTTATTTTTAACAGAGGGTTGTTATAAAATGTTTTTAAAGCTTTGTTAAGGTAAATGAGTCCCAGATTATATCCATATGTGTATTACTAATGATAGGGTGCTAACGACTGCATGCAGATCTTATCCTTCTGTTTAGGTTGTTCCCACATGAGCTTATCAAGCTCTGTTAATTTATTGTACGTGCGCTGAATTATAGTTAGATAATTAATGCCAACTTATGTTAAAATATATGTAGAGAGTAGATGAACAGGCTATCCTAACTGCATACATGTAAATGCAAAGTATACGGGTAACGCTACCATAGCCCTTATCTCCATGTGGACTTTTATAGCTTTGCAATAACCTACATTTTAGAGTGTTTTCTGCACTCCAAACTGAGAGCTACTTCAGTAGCTGTGTTTAAACATTACATATATGTTTAGAAAATAGCTTTGCTTAAGAACAGAATCCTAATCCCAGCTCTCTCTGTTTTGTTATTTCCCCTCTTACCTATTACGGTCTATTTGAAGAGCTTTTATGCTGTGAGAAACAAGACGGAACTTACTTTGACCTAGGAGGGTTGTGGGTCGCTAAAACCATATTTGTATCTACTTTTTTAATTAAATAGCTGTGGGTGCTTTAATGAACTGATATAGAGCTTCTATTTTATTATTTTGACCTGGGAGAGTTGTGGGTTGCTAAAACCTTATTTTTCTCTACTTTATTAATTAAAATAGCTGTTGGTGCTGTAGAGAACTGTTATAGTGCTTCTATCTGAAGCTGGGTGCATTATACATTTCCTTACCTGACCCACGTGCCCCTACTACTGTAGGCCAATCCCGATCTTAAATGCAATTGAATATTCACCACCAAATGTGTCTAGTGGAACAAGCCTACCCAAGATACCAACAATACATCTCATGATAATATATTTTTTTTATATTCTATTTATGCTTTTGATATATATGACTAATGCCTACCTGCAACCACTTTATTAACCTGTACATTCACTCTACTGTCTATTTCATCACAGTTGTTATCTCTATATTTCATCACTGTTTTTATTTATCGCTATATCTCTCCAGCTTAACCATCCTGACTGCCCTACTTGCCTAAGTAGCTAAGCCCTGCAGGACGACTAGAAACTCCATTCATCCACCAAACAAGTTTTGCCTATCCCTGGTACAGGAATAAAGCCAAACTCTCCCTGCAAATAACTCATTCCAGATAATCAGAAAGTACGTTTAACAGATACCGTACTCTGTAATAATTATTTTTAACTATAACCCGAGGTGCTAGGTGGTTATAGCTCTCTCCCTAGCCAGGACAGCCAGCAGCCATACTCTTTCAATATCTGGCCCTTATTTGTCCCCTACTGTAATTATAGTGTGTATCCACCAGGTGGCTCCCCTGCCTACTCTTATTCAAGTAACTTCTATAAAGCCCCTTCCTTTAGTACAGTATTTTTTCCTCCTTTCTTTTCTAGCTTTAACCACTCCTTGCCCATCTATTCCCTTTAGTAAGCAAGCTGTTTCGTTTAGTAAAGCTGTCAATATTATATTTGTTTCCTTACTATTTCCTTGATTTTAGCCCCTTTTGGTCCCTTCTCTTCGCTGTGATTTACTCTACTCTTGTTACTACTTTCTCCTTTAAACGTCCCTCTCCACCTTTCATACCTTCCTCCTCTCTTACCTTTACTACCTCCAAACTTTATCCTCAGCAATCAGATTGCTACTGATTGTTTCTCACAGATCTTCTTCTCTCCCTTGGTTCTATAACTACATATACCTTCCCCTCTATTCAGTGACGCAGGTTACGGCCTTCCGGTCTGTACCTGCATACTCTGACCCCACCCCCTTCCTTCTACTCTTAATATCCTGCCTGACCTTATAAATACATCCTCCCATAAAGGGAGCCATTTTTAATTCCCTGGTTTAGGTCTCGGCTGCTGTGCATCTCTGGCTCCAGCATCTCCACCTACAGTAAGGTTGTTTGTGATTCTGCTATACCTGCAATTTTTTTTAATTTGAAGGCTGAAATGACCTTTTGTGATGTGTAATATGTCTATCGATAACTTGCAAGTGCTAAACGCATCTAACCAATGCTAGGTACTGTTGCCTTCTGACTGTGTTTCTTAGATGTTCTGGTCTTATTAAATGGTTATGCCATGTGCTATTACTGTATTGGTTATGATATGACTGCAAAAGTGCTATTTGTATAAATGTACACTGCTAGCTGCATACACATATCATGTCATATTATCTCGTTCATATGCAATTTTTGGAGTGTTAAAGCCACATGGATATAGTTAACTGCGAGGAACTTTATTTTTGATATAGGGTTGTTAAAGCCGCATGGATATAGTTAACAGTGCGAAACTTTATTTTTAACAGAGGGTTGTTATAAAATGTTTTAAAGCTTTGCTAAGGTAAATGAGTCCTAGATTATATCCATATACATATTACTAATGATAGGGTGCTAACGACTACACGCAGATCTTATCCTTCTGTTTAGGTTGTTCCCACATGAGCTTATCAAGCTCTGTTAATCTATTGTACATGCGCTGAATTATAGTTAGATAAATAATGCCAACTTATGTTAAAATATATGTAGAGAGTAGATGAACAGGCTATCCTAACTGCACACATGTAAATGCGAAGTATACGCGTAGCGCTACCATAGCCCTTATCTCCATGTGGACTTTTATAGCTTTGCAATAACCTGCATTTTAGAGTGCACTCCAAACTGAGAGCTACATCAGTAGCTTTGTTTAAACATTACATATATGTTTAGAAAATAGTTTTGCTTAAGAACAGAATCCTAATCCCAGCTCTCTCTGTTTTGTTATTTCCCCTCTTACCTATTACGCTCTATTTGAAGAGCTTTTATGCCGTGAGAACCACGACGGAACTTACTTTGACCTAGGAGGGTTGTGGGTCGCTAAAACCATATTTGTATCTACTTTTTAATTAAATAGCTGTGGGTGCTCTAATGAACTGATATAGAGCTTCTATTTTATTATTTTGACCTGGGAGGGTTGTGGGTTGCTAAAACCTTATTTTTCTCTACTTTATTAATTAAAATAGCTGTTGGTGCTGTAGAGAACTGTTATAGTGCTTCTATTTGAAGCTGGGTGCATTATACATTTCCTTACCTGACCCACGTGCCTCTACTACTGTACAATCTCGACCTTAAATACAATTAAATATTCACCACCAAATGTGTCTAGTAGAACAAGCCTAACCAAGATACCAAAAATACATCTCATGATAATAATTTTTTCTTTTTATATTCTATTTATGCATTTGATATATATGACTAATGCCTATCTGCAACCACTTTATTAACCTGTACATTCACTCTACTGTTTATTTCATCACAGTTGTTATCTCTATATTTCATCACTGTTTTCATCTCTGTATATCTCTTCAGCTTCACCATCCTGACTGCCCTGCTTGCCTAAGTAGCTAAGCCCTGCAGGACGACTAGAAACTCCATTCATCCACCAAACAAGTTTTGCCTATCCCTGGTATAGGAATAAAGCCAAACTCTCCTTGCAAATAACTCATTCCAGATAATCAGAAAGTATGTTTAACAGATACCGTACTCTGTAATAATTATTTTTAACTATAACCTGAGGTGCTAGGTGGTTATAGCTCTCTCCCTAGCCAGGACAGCCAGTAGCCATACCCTTTCAATATCTGGCCCTTATTTGTCCCCTACTGTAATTATAGTGTGTATCCACCAGGTGGCTTCCCTGCCTACTCTTATTCAAGTAACTTCTATAAAGCCCCTTCCTCTAGTACAGTATTTTTATCTCCTTTCTTTTCTAGCTTTAACCCTTCCTGGTCCATTTATTCCCTTTAGTAAGCAAGCTGTTTCGTTTAGTAAAGTTGTCAATATTCTATTTGTTTTCTTACTATTTCCTTGGTTTTAGCCCCTCTTGGTCCCTTCTCTTCCCTGTGATTTACTCTACTCTTGTTACTACTTTCTCCTTTAAACATCCCTCTCCACCTTTCATACCTACCCCCTCTCTTACCTTTACTACCTCCAAACTTTATCCTTAACAATCAGCTTGCTACTGATTGTTTCTCACATATCTTCTTCTCTCTCTTGGTTCTACCCGCTCCGTTCACCCTGCAGGCTCACTCTGCTCCCCTACCCTACCTCCAAATCTCACCCATCCCCAAGGGTCCTAAACTTATACTTTCCTTAACCACATCCTCTCTCCCATCCCATCACTCCTACCTACCAACCAAGATACATTAACAGCCACACCCCTTCTCCTAACCAACTCCTACTAGCAGCCACTACTTAACTAGTTTACCTATTCTCTTATCAGGTGCCCAATAAGTATTTAGTTCCACCTCTCTAACCCTGCCTAACCTTTACCTCTATACTATCTTAACTCTGTTCCACCTCCTTACAAATCATTATTAATTCCATTAATATGCCTAAAGTAACCAAATCCTTCTGTACCAAGCTAATACTCATAGCTATACTGGCAACTGCCCTTTCCTCAGCCTATATCCTTACCTCTATTGAAAATCAGTATTATAATGAGTTTATTTAATTCCCAAAACAGACAGCCATACACACCCCCATACTTTCCCATAGTCAGATAACCCTCACTTCTAAACCTAGTTATCTACTAGCCAAATACCATACACTCTCGCACATTAAATATGATAAACCCACAGTAAAGAAAGTTAAATATCTAACTAACTCTTTACTTAACCCAACATTAAAACTAAAGCATCTACCCTTAAAAGACGGTGACATCCACCCTAACCCAGGATCAACGTATCCAGCTAACCCAGGACCAACAAATCCAGCTAACCCAGGCCCAACAAATCCAACTACTCTACTTGCTCAGCCTAAACTACCTAATGCTTTTCTAATAGGGTACCTTAATATCCGCAGCGTTAACAACAAAGTAGCCCACCTCCAGGCCCTTCTAGATACTCATTCATTTGACATCTTCTGCCTAACAGAAACCTGGTTAAAACCAGGTACTAAAGACAATGAAATAGTTCCCCAAGGTTGCAACATATTGAGACAAGACTGATTAAAACATAAGGGCGGGGGAGTAGCAATTCTATTTAAAGATGGACTACACATCTCCCCCTTACCATACAACCAACCTCAGGACAGAAAGGCAGAAGTATTAATCTCTAGACTTCATATCAACCCTAGCAAATCATTATATATCATTTGTATTTACCAGCCTCCTGGCAATAATACCAGTACAATAGAGGATATACTAAGCTGGGTATCCTCAACTTACCCACAAGAGACAATAATATTAGGCATTTTTAACACTGACTGGAAAGGAATCATTGCTGATACTCCCACCTCCCTCATCAATCTTCACGGCTTTACTCAAACAATTACCTCCACAACCAGAATCAACAAACCAAACAAAAAAAGAGAGCACATTAGAATGGATACTCATAAACAGACAGCAACAAGCTTATAAGGTAGGAACTCTCCCTGATGACATTAGTGATCATACTTTGACCTATATTACTAGGCAGAAAAATGATATCTCTAACCCCCCCACCTATAAGATTTTGCGCACAAACACTTTAACCAAGTATTGTTCCAAAGTGAACTTAAAGCCTGTGACTGGAACCCCCTAAAAACTCTCCCACTTGAAGAAGCCATTAAATATTTTAACTCTAAATTCTTAGCTATCTTAGATACCCATGCACCCAAACGGTCTATCAGAATGAAATCCAAGCCAGCCCCCTGGCTAACTAAAGAAACCAAACAAAAAATCCTGCTCAGGAACAAGTCTTGGGCTAAGTGGCGAACCACTAAAGATATCTCTGAGCAACAAACCTTTAGGCAGTTAAGAAATAGTACAAAAAATGCAATACTTACAGACATAAAGAACTATTACTGTAAACTACAGGAAACTCACCATAATAATCCTCATAAGTTCTGGACAAGCATCAACAAACTCCTTCTCCCAGGCCACTCTCATACTCCTACACCACTAGGGACCAATCTAAATACCCCCATCAAACTGCCAATGCCTTTAATGCTTTTTCACAGAGACCATACAATCGCTAGCTAGTCAACTAACCCCAGACAACTCAAATCTTCCTACCACCGCACCTGGGTCGCTTCCTACATTCCATTTGCAACCCATATCTACCACCTTTATCTACAACTTAATCCAAAAACTTAAGCCTTGTACTCCTTCTGCTGACCAGCTTCCATCTGAATATCTGCATAAAGCAGCCAGAGCAATTGCCTTTCCAATATCCCTACTCATAAATAGAACCATAAAGGAGGGAACCATTCCTGACATCGGGAAAATCTCTCACATTATCCCCTTACACAAAGGTGGTAACTGTAATGAGTACTTTAACTACTGGCCAATAGCTCTGTTATCACCCTTAGCAAAGATTATGGAGAAATGCATTCACCATCAACTATTAAACCACTTGACACAACACAACATAATAGCTAACTGCCAACATGGCTTTAGGCCATCACATAGTACCAGAACTGCTCTATTATCCTTCACTGATGCCATCAATAGAAATCAAAATGAAAACAAACTCTCATCTGCACTCTTTATTGACCTCTCAAAAGCTTTTGATATGGTAAACCATACCCTTCTTATAAATATTCTTCAATCCCTTTCCTTTGACTCTTAAGCTATTCAATGGTTCAAGTCCTACCTCAGCAACAGACAGCAGGCAGTACTCTGGGAAAATAACATATCTTCTAACCTGCCAGTTACACTTGGTGTCCCCCAGGGCTCTATTTTGGCACCTCTCCTATTCTCACTAGTTATCAATGACCTCCATGTTGCAATTCCTCAAGCTACCTGCATACAATATGCAGACTATTCTACACTAATATGCTCATCTAACTCCATATCAAAACTACATTCCCTAACCCAAATGTATTTAACTCAGTAGAGACATGGTTCTCAACATGTTACCATGGTGTAAAGACAGTATACCCAGCACCCACACCCAGCATTGGATATTGTACTCACTGAAATTCATGATAATGCTCTGACATACCCACAAACACACATTGACCAGGACTGCAATACAGACCCTTGTCTATCTAATCAGTGCTATTAAAGGGATATGCATTTATTGCACATGCCACAGGGATAGTAGGGTGAGAGTTTGTCATGGCTCTCCTAATGTCAGCAACATCACCATCCCTTATGATGTATGGCAAGGTTTATTGTATTTGGAGAATGAGGCCTCCGAATGCTGTCTTCTACAAATATGCACACTCACACACAATTGCATATACACACACACACACACACACACACACACACACGCACATGCACACGCACACACATACACGCACACACGCACACACACACGCACACACACACACACACACACACACACACACACACACATACACACACACACTTGCAAGGACTCAAAGGGTAACCCATGGCTATCTACCCATTTGTAGAACAATGTTATGCTGGTACTGCAGGCTCCTGGTAGCCCATAGGGGGAAGAGTGTCACAAGGTACATTTAATGTTAATTACAGCAACAGCCCTTTCTAAGTATAGCAATGGGGGGGGGGCTGTAGTGGGTGAGAAGGCCCTCAGAGGATTTTCAACTACAAGTTTACAAGCACACAGACACTGTTACACTCAATAATGCACACACACATTTCTCAGTACTGAGGTCCATAGGTGCAGGTGTTCCTATGTGTGTACCAGGCTAATGTCCATGGAGAGATGAGAAGAGTAGGGCATATGAGCACACTGGTACCATGCCACCTGACATTTGTCAGCAAACCATCTATCAACTGATGCCACATGAGTGATCCCTAGGGTGACAGTTAAATTCAACATTCACTCCTCTGGTTTTCTCTTGAAGAGGGCCAGTGAGGTGCTCCAACTGGCATGTATGCAGCATATATTGCGTAACATGTCCAGTGTCTGGATTAGGGACCTGTACCCAAACATGTTCTGTTGACTGTGATAGTCTGTTTGAGGTATCCATGGCATATGGTGCATACAGAGTGGGGTTTCCTAGCTGTGGCATTCATAAGACAGCTGGGCAAAGAGGTAAGTGTCAGTCAATCAGAGATTACCTGTAAGTAGCCAAGATGAATACCTGACATCTGCACATCTGTACAGAGAACAGACAGAAAGTAGCTAGCCAACAGGTTATGCATTAGGATGAGTGTTTTGACAGGCATCTGAAACTGATAGGTATGCCATTACTACATGACAGCAGTCCTCAATGACATGTCCTAAAAACATAGTAGTCTACAGTTAATATCAACATATCAGGTCAATATCCAATAGTAGAGGCATAAAAACATACAGTTCAAATACCAAGAACATGATAGTCAGTACTCAGAGTCCAGCTTTGCATGTAGGGGTGTATGGTTCCAGTGCTACAATCTGCAATCTACTCTTACATGGAAAAGCACTGTTAAAAGTACTAATGCAATGATACAATACATGCATGTGTGACTGCATTTAACCTAGAATACTACCCAAGTATTAAACACAAA
This sequence comes from Protopterus annectens, assembly GCF_019279795.1. NCBI lineage: Eukaryota > Metazoa > Chordata > Ceratodontiformes > Protopteridae > Protopterus > Protopterus annectens. Next base: position 1,159,381,049 of record NC_056733.1, read on the forward strand.
GAGAAAAGATTGTGGCACTACCCATGTATACTCAGGTGCTCCATACAGTATACTCACATCCCTTGCTACTAAAATGACAGCACATAGATGCATGTTATGTACATGGAATTAAACGTACTAATTAAAGATGTCATTATCCTGCTATTTTATCAGACGTGAATGTGATCACTGGTTATCAGGGCTGAGCTATGCTTAGCAGGTGTAAGCATTACTTACATGTAAATACTAAGCAGAATTGTGCACTGCTAAGCATAGCCTACATGGTGTAAGCGCCTATTTGATGAACCGTACATTGGCAGTGCTTACCGTTGCTCAAACCCATGCAAACCTGCTTAAAGCTGCTCAAAACTGCCTTAAACACTCTGTATCCAACAGTCCTTGTTCTGCCTAGCAACAAAATAAACAGCCCTTGCATATCTTGAACCCAGGACCCTATACACTATAGTCACAGCAGTTAACCACTAAGCCATCTGAGCTGTGAAGATGTTTGTTGTTTTTGCAAATATATCATTCAGTACACATACTGAATCATTGTGAACAACTGCTTTGACTACTACAATTGTTTAGTACATGTAAGTGAAAATGGTGTTTTATCAGTCATGTTCTTATATATAAATATACACATAGATTAATATGGTGAGATACCTCTGAGAAGGTATATACAACACTCATGTTTACACATAACAAGGATACAGATATATGTTTATACATATGCATGTATATATATATATATATATATATATATATATATATATATACATATTCATATACACATATTCATACACACACATATATATCTATCTATATATATATATATATATATATATATATATATATATATATATATATATTTCTATCTTTCTCTCTCTTTCTCGATATATATATATATATATATATATATATATATATATATGTTTTTATTTATTTATTTATTTATTTTTTATTTTACATTTGTTGACCGGGCTAGTCCAGCTGGATAATTTCCATTTTCAGTGGAGGCCCAGGGAGAAAAGCTCCATCGATTAAAATAAGGTTATAGAGATTAAACAAATACAAATACAATAAATGTGAGAAACTGAAACAATGGGTAACAATGAATACATATTAGTTTAGATAAAGTAATACAAAACATAATTTACTGTCTACATACTATTGTGTGAGAATAGTGTAATTACTCATTTTAAAATGTCTAACAGACAAAAAAAAAAAGGCATACATATATAGTGTCCACTCTAATGTATGCGGCACCAATCCTTACCCATATCAGAAAACATGATTTTGCTAGATTTGTGACATGTTACAACAAAATTGACAAGTTCGCTAATAACTGCACCGTCAGAACCCATCACTGTTAGGCTCTAAAGCAACTACAATAGCTAGAATTTCCCCAACTACTCAATTACTGTCAAACTAATCATTACCTACAATATTGTGAGACATCCTGCTAGAACCCCAGCACTGTCACCTACTCACACCCAATCAAGCCATCCCCTTCGCTCCACTGGCAAATCTCTCCTTTGTATCTCTAAGGCTAACAACACTGCAGGTAAAGCACTATTCTCCCATAACATAACTAAATCCTGGAATGACTTCCCCCTGCTTTATCTTCTGCCTCTACTATTACGCTGTTCAAAAACTCACTTAAATCACACTTAACGAATTCCTGGCTATGTCCATGCATTACCTAATCTTCACTGTTTCTACCACCCCAGATAGCTTCATACCCTGTTATAACTACTGTAATTTTTCTACAGTATTCAGGAATTATATCTTCTGCTCAAGTTTCTAATAGCTATACTAGCTCATGCTAAACTTACACTAATTAATTTCTATAAGTAGTCTATGTCTGTCTCTATAGTCAGTTATAATGCTTATCTAGTAACAATTTCTGTTTCTGTATCGAAAGTTGTATTTTTTACTTAGTGTCAAATTTTGTTTTTGGATCAAAAGTTGTATTTTTACCTATTGTCAATTTTTTGCTTCTGTATAAATGATCATATTGTTATCAATTTGTTCAACTATTTGTTTTTCCTGTACTAAATGTGGAGCTTTTCTCCCCAGGCCTCCTCTGTAAAGGGACGTGTCCAGTCGGACTATCCCAGTAAACAAATGTGAAATACATTATATATATATATATATATATATATATATATATATAGGATATGCCCGTACCATATAGTGCAGTCAAACCTCAGCATCATAACTCTCAACCTGTTAGTGCAAGGGAACATAATGTATATATTGCAATTTTAAATGTAGAATGTTGCTACAGTGACAGTGGTTGTGTCAACATACATGTTGTGAAGGAAGGCTGTTCTGAAACTGACATGTACACCATCAGTTACTGACAGACATCATAAAATCATCATAGTGAAATACCACACAAATCACAGTAATGATCCTACACAGAAGCAATACGAGCAATAAACATGCACAGTTTGAAACAATCTCATCAGTCTGGAGGTATACACAGAACACCTTAGTGCAAGAAATGTGGAACAAGCCTGACAAAGGGGATATTTAAAGCCATAAAAATGGGGATATATCAGAAATACTGGACTAGATAAGCTCACACAGTTGATGCATTCACACCCTTCTGTCTGTCCTATCACATATTAACTGGAGGAGCAGGGATCCCAAGCCACATACTTCCCACTAGTTAGTGACATACATCTTCACACCAGCCCACTGCTTTGTCAGAAATACACAACACGTATGGTGGCCAGGCAACAGTACATCTGACAAATATCTGGACATAGCTCAAAAAATGAAAACCACAAGTGTGTTGAAATGTTGATAGCCTCTTCAATCATGAACCAGCATATACAAAAATTATAACTTTAATGTGAGTGCTTTCAAAGGGAACTATGTCCCAACTTCATCAGACAAAAGCAATATCTGGACATAACCTCACACTAGGGTAAAATACACTGGGCTGACAGACATGTCACCAAGCACTGTCTACACTACAGGCAGACTGCCACAACACTAACCCAATTTACCTATGGGAGATTATATATGTAATTGCAAATACAGCAGGCACTACAGGCATGTAACAGCATAGAGTAACAGACACCAGTGTGAAAGTACATACCTACAACCAATCTCAACACAGTCACAATCACATAATGGTAAGCCTAAGTAATAGTACAGTCTATGGCCTGGTGAACAACAGTCGTCATCATGTTTGCCACTCACACACTAACCCTACATATACTGGCCCAATTCACAGTGTAGTCTGTTGCTTGACTGTGGTATGGGACATGTCTCAGTCTGGCCCTACAAATATATAGGCTGATAGGGTATCAGAAACTGGAGCAGCATGCAACATCAGATAGAACAGGTTCAAGAACACTGACATCTACCCCAGTCTGTACACAGGCCAAATAACATGATCACAATACACTACTACATAATACAGACACTCTGTCAACAATCACCATAAGTACACAGACCTCACTACTGTACAGACTACCACAGACTATCCAGGTTTTGTCCTCAACTAATAGGCCTCCTACACATGACATGACTGGCAGTCTGATATATCACTGGTTTGATATCAGGAATTATGTCAGTAAATAATGGTATACTGTACATATCCACCTCTTACTGCATGACATATGAACAAAGGGTGACATACTTGGAGGACAGAGACACAAACACAGGGCCAATATTGACATATTGCAGTTATAAACTGAGAACATTGCTGGTGTAACAGGGTTTATTGTGACATATCTCTTCTGAGGGATATGAATTCAGTAACACACATGGATGTTACCATTTCCTGACTACAATCATCACAGTATGTTACTGCATTTATGAAGACAGAAAATGTGTGAGTAACACACCAAATCTCAGGCTCCAAACTCTGGCCAGTCTGCAGACAGCCCTACAGGTGAGAGTTTTCTCAACCACATAACACTGTCATGCCAGACTTTAAATCATGCAGAACAGCCATATCCATACAAACCCTGTTAAACCAACATTACTTCAAATGTAGCACAGCAATACATACATTCTGTCCTCATGTCTGGAGCATCCTCCTCCAGTTTGTTAGCCTTTCTCCACAGTGTTTGTTGTAAAAGGTATTTCCATCTACCCTCTGTGATGCTGTTTGCCACCCTCCCACACACGTGAAGTCCTGCTCACAGTGAGGGAGAATGGCCAACACCCACTTGCACTGCTTACTTATAGGAGTGTGTTTCCATGCAATTGGCTATAGGAATGATACCACAGGTGTTCCACATGCAGATAGCAGATGGAGGACTCCAATTCATGCACAGGCCATCAGCTGATCATGAGCATTACCTACCAAAGTCAAGCTGCTGCCTCTGCAAAACAGATGCATTTTTACGCATTTACCAGACAGAGAGAGAGAGAGAGACACACAGATGGAAAGAAATAAAGGGAGAGAGAAAGAGCCAAGCGTGTTTGTGTATGATCTGTGGGTAGAGAGAGGTCTCTTGGTATTATAATAGCTGCCTATATATAAATGTATAGCTGTGTATTGTCTACAACAACCTCTATGGTGTTTGACAACTGTTGGCTTTGTAATGTGACATTGGGACATATGGGTCCTCAATATGAAAATGTAGCAAAACCCACACTGCAATGAATCCTGTTATTTACACAATCACACCAACACCCACACACACATACTTGCATGTACTGAGTTTCAACCCCCTACCTAGCTATGAATTGGTACTATAGTGTTATGCAGTTATCGCAAGCGCCACAGCAGTTACATATTGATGAGCTGTTCAAAGGTATCTTTGAAGGTGAGTAACATTAGCTGCAGTGCTAAAGGAGGGAAGTGTAGTAAGTGTGAATGACCACAAAAGCAGGTATCACCAAAGACTCACACATATAAACATATACATTTTCACAGTTGCCAGGACCAGGATTAGAACTCCTACCTAACTAACTTGCTACACTATGGTGTTATGCAGTTATCACAAGCACCATGGCAGTTATATGTTAAAGAGCTGTCCAAAGGTACCTTTGAGGGTGAGTGACATCAGCTGCAGTGCTAAAGGAGGGAAGTGCAGTAAGTGTGAGTGACCACAAAATCAGGTGTCAACAAAGATTCACACACTCACTTTCACAGTTGCCAGGACCAATATTAGAACTCCTACCTAACTAGTTTACTACACTATGGCATGACATAATTATCGCAAGCACCATGGCAGTAATACATAGGAGAGCTTTCCAAAGGTATCTTTGAAGGTGAGTGACATCAGCTGCAGTGCTAAAGGGAGATTGAGGGAAGTGCAGTAAATGTGAATGACCACAAAAGCAGGTGTCAACAAAGACTCACAAAAACATTTTTACAGTTGCCAGGACCACAATTAGAACTCCTACCTAACTAGTTTGCTACACTATGGTATTACGCAGTTATCGCAAGCGCCATGAAGCTTATAGGATTGAGATTTGGCCAAAATGTTATTTCAAGGTGACTGACATCAGCAGGAGTGTTGACATGGGCAATGGGAAGTGCAGTGTGTATGAATGGGCCATAAATCATTCCTATGGAAACACACACACACAAATTTACATTTGGCAGGACTGAGTATACAAATGCAACATGAATACTGTTTTTTACTATTGTGTTACACAATTATCACAAGCACCACAGACACTATAGGGCTGAGGGCTACCAAAAGGAATGTCTACAGTGATTGACATCAGCACATCATGTGTAGTGGGTGGGACAAGCCTTATCATGGAATTGTATCTGTTACTGTCTGTCTCTCTCTCTTCTCCCCATCTCTGTGTGTGTATGTTTGACCTATTATAGTGTGTTGGCCTTGGATATGTGTGAGTATTCCTATCCAATGTGTGTGTGAAGCATATATGGTGTACAATTTGGTGTATGTGCAAAGACATCTGCGAATAAAAGATATGTATAGTCCACTGTGTTGTCAGACATGGGCTTCATTTCTCTAAGTGTAGGAGAATACCCAGTATGACTTTCTGTAGTGAGTGTGTGAATCCAATCCAGGTAGGGTTGTACTCCAGTCCAGGGTTTGGTGTTCTCAAACTATAGATAGCAACCTATTTCTGCAGGATATCTGTAGATAGGTTGACAATATGGAGTCACAATGGGCAAAATATGGAGGGATACTGTAACTATTGCTGTCCGTGCTGCTTGTGTTACATGGTTGGTGTTAGCAGAGATATTCAGACATATGTACTGTTTTACACTGTGATGCATTATGTCACTGACTACTGAAAGATATAATTATTTGCTCACAGTTATTTCCTTGGAAATACAAGATGAATGAAGCTGAGTCCAGTATTTTGGTCTGCAGTCTACACATTATTGCACACTCCTGCCATTCTGGAGGGGTAGCTACAGACACTTGCTGATGGGTCTGTGTAAATGGTCCAGCACCTTGGTAAAATGGTGGCTGAGGATCCCCTTGTTGTACATATATCAGCTTAACAGAATGGCCATATCCTGCTGTGGCCATATCTCTCAGCTGTACAGATTCACCCAAGTTACCCAGAGGCAGGGCTCATATAGCTGGTCAGTTCCCCTTCACATTGTGGTTTACGAACAGGTTTGTAGCCACCCATTACTGGGTTTGCACGCAGAGGTAGTATGGGCACACATCAGAGTTTCAAACTTCATACATTTCATGACGTCCATGCATCTACACCCCCCCCCCCAATCTGTTATTCTATCCTCATCCTAACATTATGTGAGTGATATCTGGCAAGCATCCCTATAGTTGGCCTTTCATGCCAGAGGTATTTATGGATTGGTCCCTAGTTCATGCAGTAGGACATGGGGGCATCCTACTGGGATTTGTCAATATGGTCTTGCATTTGTGTTCTGTTGACTGTGTTAGTTTGTTATTTGGAACCCCATGAGATACCATACATTGGCACTACAGATGAGGCACAGACCTTTGACAGAGGACTGTAGGCCATTTTATAGTGATGCAAGCCATCTGTAGCAGGCCAGTGCATTCTGTCACTCCTACATTCCCAGGCTACAAGCCAGTGGATTCCCCTGGGGTGACAGGGGAAGTGTGCAAGGTGTTGATGGCAATAGTTCCTGCACATATTGACCCATTGTTCCAGATGCATGCAGGGTGCTGCATACAGCTAGGGACACATCTGTATAGGGCACCTCTTCAGCATGCTGCATCCTGTGGGTATTCCCATACAGATGTGGGGTCATACTGTAATCATTCGCAACAGCAAGGATATGACCTGTGATAAACCTGTGGCTGATGGTGGGGTGAGCTGTGTGCATGTATGATATGGAAGCTACTTGCAGCTAACTCACAGATATACCTGGAACATTCCCTTTATGCTGCTTTGTGCAGGGACATAGGCAGTCTCTCATTACTTCATAACTGTATCGTTTGTGGTCTGCCAGTGATTGGCCAGACTACATCAGTATTCCATACTACACAGACAACTAATGTGCTGCTAACCTGTATGTACAATTCCAAAGTTGTGTGCAGTTGACAGTTAAATTTATGCACTCTGTCTAGGGTACTTCCACCTGTGTACTGTGTGTATGTATGGGCCCACATTCATGGCATGTCCATCTTTCAGACAGTGACAGATATTGATATCTGGACAGTGAGTATAGATGACTGCTGACATGGGTATTGCTGAGAAGCATTGTGGTTGGCACTGCAGTTGTCAGAACATGACCCTGTCATCCACAGTACTGCCCATGGGCCACCGAGACACAGCCCTCCATGCCTACATGCTGACCACTTCCACACAATATTGAACACACAACAACCTAACACATGGACCCTTGCATATTGTACACATGCAACAATTTATCCTGTAGATTGGGCCAGCTCAGGTAATCTGTGCTCCACTGTTATTACACCTCACACTTACATGTTACTGCATTTATACATGGGATTGTGTGGGGTGGGGGCACACCTGATGTCTTTAAACATTTGCTATGACTGTGCTGGTATTTCAGGTACTCTGTTGGCTTCCATTTCATTTTGTATTCTGACCTATCTTGCAGACTGGAGGCATATTAGTAGTGTACAGATCTTACATTTTATTGACCTACGTTTCAGTTTCAGACTTCTCACCCTTCAGAACTGACATAAAACTGCCAGACCTGTTGTAGTCTGTGTAGGTCTGGAGAGGAGCTGTTAACCACTGCCATCAATTGGAGGCCTTAGCTCAGCATTTACTTATGGTCATCTACACCTGTCCTGCTGGCTGAGGCTGGTGGTGGGTATGTGAGTCGCACTGACAAGCATGTGTGTGTCCTATGGACACACATTTGGGCCACCACATGTACTGCAGTGAGATTTATCACCTTGTCTAGTACTGTCTAGTATGTTGACACCAGTATTTGTTATGGATTTCATGCTTCCCATATAGGTACACACTATCTGCTGCCATCCCCTTTTCACCCACCTGATTCCCTTGCATGCTCACATCCGTACCATAGATACAACTATCAAAACATAATACTCTATTCAGCAATTGATAGGAAGACTGAATTACCTTGTGGCTGTGCCAGTATTGAGCATGGTGCTGGAGGGCTGACTATATCAGATGCACTTCATACACTCTCCATACATGGGAAAGCACAGGTAGTGTCATGTTTGGCATCCCTTTTACTGTATGTGCGAGTCAGAGAGAGGTGTCATTCCCTGGGCCCCTACCATATCAGTGTATGTGCTATGTGTTGTCTCTTTGCCAAGGCCTGGGCATACTAGGCATGCCTCCTTCTGCCTACATGGGCAGGCTCAGGTAGTTCCTCCTCCAAGTCCCTCTGTGCCTGTGATGTCCTTGACAATGGTGGGGGGCTGTGTGGCCTTGCCCCATGCTGTTCCTGCTGCAGCTGTTTCCGCAGGATCATATAGTGTAGCATGGTACATACTATGAACATTTGTGTACATGTAGCTGAAGAGTACTGCAAGGCTCCACCGGATATGTCCAGGCAGCAGAACCGTGACCTGAGCATCCCAAACACACACTCTATTATGATTTTGGTTTGTGCGTGTGCCTCATTATGGAGTTCTTGTTCAGGTGTGTGTGCATTTCTGATGGGTGTCAGCCATGGCTCCAGTGCATAGCCAGCCTCCCCCACTACGTGGCCATATGGGATGTCCTCACTGGAAAATGACTGGTACAGCTGTGTCATATGCCAGATGTGGTAGTCGTGATAGTTTCCAGGACTGCCAGCACACACACTCAGGATAATGCCCTGGGCATCGCATATGACCTTGCAGTTAATGGAGGGGAAGGCCTTGGGGTTTATGTAGACACTAACCCGCTCACCATGTGGTGCTTTGATGTGTATGTGCGTGCAGTCTATAGCACCCACTACCTCAGGGTATTCTGCTATTTGGTGGAAGAGATGCATATTGCTGGTCAACACCTCACAGGTGTTGAGGAAATATATGTGCTCACCAGCATGTGCTGATATGGCATCCAGAAACTGGTGGAGTACCCTGGATGCTGATGCTTGTGAGATCCCCATGATATCCCCAGTTGCCCTTTGGAACGTACCTGTGGCTAGTATTCTTAACCCTACACATATCTTGGTATCCGCTGGCATGGGTTCCCCTCTGTTGGTTCTGTGTGTGAGGTGTGGCCGGCACAGCTCAACAATTTGCTGTAGAATGCCCCTATCCACCCTGCAGTGCTGCACTATCTTCAGCTCATGTAGTCTCTGGTAGGTTATCCTTGGTCTGTACACTCTTCTCCTCCTCCTCACTGTGAGTTGGTCATCAGCATTTACATCCTCACCACCCTCAACCTCTTGCACATACTGATGTATGACAGCGACAGCAGCCCCTACCATTTTGCTAGTTTTGTCAGGTAAAATTTCCCCCATCTGTGTACACCAGTAGTGTAGAATTTGTGGGAGAAACCAGAATGGAAGGTGTTTGCATAGTTTATAGTAGTGTGCTAGGCTGTTCCACATGTAATTGGCTGATGCTGATACATTTCACCTGCCAGCTATGCTAGTTCTGCTTGATTGCCTTCCTACTGCTGTTTTCCCTTCCTATTGTCTTCCTGTTTAAGCCTCGAGGAACCGTGTGCATACCCAGTGCTCAGATGTGAACACAGCTGCTATTTCCTGTTTTTTTTTTTTTTAAACCTGGTGCATGGCGCTCACACCCATTTAGGCAATGTAAACACTGTTAGGCAGCCTCAGACACATCCCCTTCATTAGCTGTGCTTAGCTAAGGGCAAACATGGGCCACACAGCTCCAATAAGCTTACAGCATGTATGACACTCCCCCTTATCAGGTTATCCACCTTTTAGACTTATATAATGATGCTGCTCCACCTACATAGTTTGGTGCAAGCTAGCATTGAGAGGAAATCTGTGATTCAGTATCAATCCCCTCACCTGCATAAACCAGAATGCTAAGTCATAGTTACCACACTCATACTGAGCCTTCCCCCTTAGCAACCACTATTTCCTGGTATTGTTGTCTTATGCATGCCATTGACTATTATGGCAAAATGCTGATTTGGGTTTAAAAGCTTATTTCCAACTTTTTTTCTTATTTTCAGTCCGATCCCATTTGCACACCACTGCCCTATGCTTAAATGTCCGAAATCGGCCAAAAAAAAGTTTATTTTTCATAATTTTGCAACTATTTATCATGCCATTGGCCATATATTTGTCCATTGGCATGCCTACTCCATTAAATACATGCTTTCTTTAGACCTGTCATGCCTCCATTTTATAATTTGCATAAATGTATTCGGTTAGTAACCAAATACATTTCTGCAGGTTACACTATTCTTGCACAAATGCCTGCCTGCTTCCTGGATCCCTAATTCACCTCATTTGTATGGTTTTCACCAACAAATGAGGTAATTAGCATATAGCAGTGGTATCCGTGCAGGAATAGTGTAAGAGTGCTCGTGCACGTCTCGGAGGTTCGTTCCTGGATCGTTCGGTGGCCATATTGAATGCAGCAGCTCTTGCACTATTCAGGCACTCCATGCAGAGCTTGCTGAATCCAGCCATCTATCTTATTCTCAGAAAATCAAAGATAGACTGGAAAGAAAATTTCAATTCACTTTTATAGCCAGTAAGAAAAAAACAGGTAAAATGTTTTAGGCTAGTACTAGTTTAACATTAGTATACGTATTTATCATTCTGGAAGACCAAGTTGTGTATGGTATACCAGAAATGACAGTCAAGTTAAATTCATTGAATAAATGGTCTATAGTTACAGATCTGGCAGATGAGTTCTGTATTATTGGTTTGTTTCAGTACACATTGTTATACCATTTAAATTATGGTAATAAAGTATTGCAATGCTTAATAATATCTTGATACAGATAGAACTGGAAGAACATTTTCAGATATTAAATGATATTTTGCTAGTTTTACAGAATGTAAAATTTAAAGTCAAAGTTACATTGTTAAAAGTGACAGTGCAATCAAAAGTTTGGATCCCATGTAAAGAAGAATGCATTATAAATATCATGTGTCATTAAAGCAACAAGTTCAAATGTTATGTCAGGAAAAGTATGCAATGTAATTTTAGTATTTGAGGACACTTCACATACTCAAAAAAAGGACAGATAAATAAAGTTCCAGAATCAGATCAGTTCGTTTCTAGTAATAAATGTGTATATGTAAACAGTTCAAGATTTTATATATTCCAAGCAGATATTGCAGTTTACCAGAGCACACCAGCGGTACTGGCTAATGTAACTGAGTTATCAGATTACAGGCCAGCTCAGCAAGCTGAATTAATGACAGTACTGTATGCAATAAAACAGTATGGTAAAGATCAGTTAAATATTACTAGTGACAGTTTTATGAAGTAACAGTTCTTACTGTTTATCCAAGAAAATTGCAGATAGCAATGATAAACTCTTGCAGCATTAAAAAGTACTGAAAGAGTTAAATGACATCCGCTGAAAGAATGGATATATGCTAAAATACTTGAAAAATGTATTAAAACACAATTGCTCGTTTATCTCCTGCAGGAAGAACTCCTGTCCTCTACACAACACAGTGTCCATCCTTCCGATAGTACTAGTACTGCCCTTCCAAACTATATAGATAGATACTGTCAATAAAGCTAGAGATAATGACAAGCTAGTCTCTTCCTTATTTCTGGACTTGTCTAAAGCTTTCAACACAGTTTGTCATATCAAACTTCTACTTCAGCTGTCCTCACTAGTTCTGTCTCAGCCCACCATTGTGTGGTTCAAAAGCTGCCTTTACAGTAGGTATCAGTCAGTAAAATTGCACTCCACACTCTCTCCTTTCCTCCCAGTCACCACCAGTGTACCACAAGGCTCTGTCCTTAGTCTCCTCCTCATTAACATTTTCACCAACACCATCTATACTTCCACACAACAGGCCACACTAATACAATACACAGATGATTCCACTCTCATTTGTACATCTGACAACATGGTATACCTCCAGAAATTACTCAGGAAGCTTTAACAGCCACTGAAACATGGCTTTGTAACTCGCAACTCATGCTCAACCCAAAAAAGACCCAACTACTACGTTTTTCCCAAATTCCTCTCTCATGAAAAAAATAATAATAATAAAGTCCTCTCTGTTGATAATACAACCATTGGAGTCACTTCATATAGCAAACTATTAGGGGTGATAGTGGATGACAATCCTGCATTTGACCCGCATATACAAAATTGCATAAGAAAAACTCATCAAAAACTAGGGATGCTTTACAGACCCAAAAATGTTTATCACCAATGCAACTAAAACTGCCATTACTTATCTCTTTCCACCCTTTTCTATGGTGCTCTCATCCTTACTAACCTCCAGACTTCACAAAAATTAAAACTTGAGCAATGCTATAACAAAGTTGCTAAATTTGCAGCACATACCCCTTTCAGAACCCACCACTGTATAACACTGAAAAGTCTAAATTGGTTAGAACTGCCACATCAACTAACATATTTACACAACTTCTTACCACCAATAAAATCATCCAGCATCCATCTGCCTGTACAGCACTAAAAAACATTATATGCAATTATGTTCCCAGTCGGTCACTGTGATCCAGTGACCAACACTCCTGTCTGTCTACAAACCTAACAAATCTTCTGGGAATTGTCTGTACTCTAGAAGGCTGTTAAGGCCTGGAACTCCTTACCTGTATCTATCAGGTCTATACTGTCCTTCTCATCTTTCAAAACAACTCTGGAAGACTTCTTAGCTAAATTCTGGCTCTGCTCTTACTCAAAACCAGGATAACTATATCCCTAAAAGTGAATAAGCACCTTTTCATTCCTTATACCTCCATCCTCTCCTTTCTTCACTTACTTCCTTACAGTTATCTATTTCTCTTCCCTGACTTTCTGTCTAAATATACCATAAGCCTGTTTTTCCTTCATTCCATATTGCAATTCCTATTTGTATTAGACTAACTTACCTTTAATTGCTGTAGAAACTAATATTTCTCTAAATATTAAATGATTGTCATATACATTGTATCAGTTCTTAGCCAATGTTTTATATTAGCAGGTATCAGCAAAAAACTCCATGGACCACCAGGGTAAAACAAAGTTCTTTAATCCAGAGAATAGCAGTTAAACATGATAAGCACTTTCGGGAAAACTCCCTTCATCAGACAAATTATTTCAATACAATCAGGATTTTTAAAGAAAGTTGCATCCAATCAAAAGTCAGAAATCAAATGAATATCTACACCCCTTTAGAAAAGACTTTAATGGTACAATCCCATTTTAGCTACGGCTCCTATTTGCCCTGAGCTCTATGATCCACTGTACTTCACAAGATTCAGTATGATTAATAAGATCCCCTCCTCTGGGGATGGAATTAATAACTTATAGGGCCATAAAGATAAAGGAATGTCCCTGATGCTTACTAATATGTTGGCATAGGGCATTATGTTCTTCTTTTAAGCATATGGCAGAAAGATGCCTCAAAATCCTTTGTTTCAACTTACAGTTAGTTTTACCTACATAAAATTAGGTGCATGACATGCATCTAGCTAAATATATAACATTATTAGTGTTTCAGATGGCATATAATTTAGGACATTATTGTTTATGATTAAGTGTATGAGCAAACACATTAGTACTAGAAATATGAGTGCATGCTTTACAGCTCATACACGGATATATGCCAATCCTATCAGATACATTAAGTTTTTTCATCCTATTATTATTAGTAAAAAGAATCTGTTTAAGATTCTTATTACATTTAAATGTAAAATTTGTCTAATTTGTTGTAATTATTTAAACTGCAAATGTTTTTGTTTTATTTTTGAAGATTGTAAAATTATTGTTCTTAAAATGCTGTGTAATAATTTGGAGCCTCCACTGAAAATGGGCTTCTACTCAGTCAGACTTTCCCAGTAATCGAATGTCAATAAATAAATGTCAATAAAAACGTGTGGCAGTGGGTGGAGACCTGCACACTGAATAAATTATTTTGTGCAAATTATGACCTTTGGGTCAGAGAACAGAAGTAGAAAAATTCAATAGTTAAGATTAATTTTATAAAGGTGCAGAAATGCAAAAAAAAAAGCATTAGTACAATGTCAGATTATTACTTTTGCTTCATTTGAGTTTATGACAGGGAGAAAAATGACACTGAGTTTTCCTTTTGATTCAGTAATAAAGTTACAACCTTTTTGTTTCATTCTAGCAAATTATTGATTTGGTTACGGACTTGCCAGACTTACAAGAATTTATTTATTTGTAACATATTGCATACAGAAAAATACAGATAAAGTCAGGGCAAGAAGCAATGCTATTGTTTATAACTGTTAAAACTGCAAATGTTATTTTATAGACCTGAAACTGCTTTTAGTTGTACTTTCCAGATATTGCTACAGAAAGGCACATTGTCAATTTTGGATTCTAGGATAATTTCCAGTATGGTGTTTCAGAATGCATGTTTTCCAATACAGTCAGGGAGAATCATTACATCGGCCACTCAGACTTGCACCAGAGATGGGACGGGGGAGTTAGAAGCCTAATTGTATGAGTAACTTCCAAGAAAAGATAGACTCTAGGGCAAGACACTTGGGACAAAATAGTGTAAGGCTTAGTTTGAACTGTCTGTTTTGCAGCTTCTGGGTTAGCCCATATACGTTTTAAGATCAACAAAAAGGACAAAAGACCACTTAAGCCAGAAGTGAAGATTGTTTTTTTTTTTTTTTTTTTTTTTTTGTCTGTTCAATGATTCTTTATTCTGTACATTTATAGTATGTTAACTGAATTTATGTAAGTGTGTTTCAGTTATCTAAAGATGGTATTCTTTAGAGTTAAAATATGTATACAACAGATGTGCATTTATACAGATTAGAGTGAAAGCAAGTATGCAGAAGTGTATTCTGATAAATCGGTGATGCTACAACATGAAATATTTCAAGCTCAAATTTCAGTTTCGCATTATGTTTTCAGACAAATATATAACTGTACCAGAATTCAGTTTATGGTTTTATTTGTGTTCAGAGGATACTGGCAGGAAAGGTATTCCTTTAGTTTAATTTAGTTTGTTTCCAGAATATAACATTTATATATAGCTATTTCAGATGTTTAGTATAAATATGTATCAATTTAGTGTAAATTTCAGTCAAGTTTCAGAATATGATATTCATATTTTGTTATTTTAAATGCTCAGTATAATACATCTCAGTCAGATTTCAGAATATATTATTCATACTCCGTTATACATTTTTAACAGCATTATTTATTTATTTTACATTTGTTTACCAGGATCGTCCAACTGCATACATGTCCATTTTCAGCGGAGGACTGGGGAGAAAAGCTCCAAATAGACAAACTTACATAGATTACACAAGAAATTAGATAACGTTAGAAAATATAAAACAAAGTGATTATGTACAATGGTTTAGTAGTGTTCCCTAGTAGGGACTCACAATTCTCATGGACAGACATTAAAAGCAAGAGACGTCAGATTGGATATAGAGCTTGGTGACGTAGTTGCATGTTATGATATTTACAGATTATGCTTTCAGTTTATAGCTTAATCAGGGTTGGTACATGGGCAAAGCCAGTTCACTTTGAGACCTTTGTCTCATGAATTATCACCTGTGACATAGGCAAATTGACAAAATAACATTAAAAAACCTTATACGTCACATATATTGCTATATGTTATATAACCTAGTCAACATTACATAAATTATTCAACTCCCGCCCCCTTTTTAAACAAGAAACACTTTTATTAAACCATCACTTACGACATAAGCAATCATACATTTATATAAATGAAAACAAGCCACAGCAACACAATCCTAGTTGCAAGCATTTTACATCACAAACCATACTGACACACTCCCAGTTGCAAACATCATACATCAGTTATAGGCTACACAATCATTTTCAGTCATACATTACATAGCTCATTTAAGTCCTGCCTTCTTTTAAACCTCATTCCTCCCCTGTATGCATTGTTCCCACAATTCCCATTTTTCCTCTGTAGTTTGCTCCTAGCCTTTTCTAAAGATCCCAGTTCCAGCTGTTTTATCTCTGTTACTATATTCACTACTTCTAATACAGTTTACAACATGCATAAATAGTATGCATATTTAATTAGAACAAACTTTGAAGAATTACATCACACTTCACATTATTCAGTCATTAGTTGTAAAGGTAAAGTGACAAAAGTATTTTTATTAGGCTTATCAACATAAGTCATCTAAAGAAATAATAGTAACAGTTATTTAATATACTCAAGGCATGACAGGTCAAGCTTAATTTCTTAACTTGTTACAGAATACAGTGCACATTACATAATAGTGTACATTAGACAGAAAGTTAAAAGACGACAAGAGTATGCAAAGGTATAGATCTTTAGAAAGCATAAGTTTTAGTAAATGTACATCTACCATTACAGCACATACTTACAGAATGTTTAAGACACATTAAAAATGCAAGCATTTATCACAGCACATAGAGGTTTAAAAGGTAAATATGCAGGATTAGCTGAATATTTACAGAAACTAGTTAATACAGTGTGTGGTAATTATGCTTTGAAAAATATAGGGGTAAAAACAGAGTTTATGTAGTTACATAGAATATTTAATATCAGTTATAGGAGGTGTAAAAAAATTGTCCAGTTATAACTAAATCATAAAAAGACTTAAATTCAGTTTTTTTTTCAGATAAAGAGGCCATGAATATTCAAGTGACACCTAGTGGTCAAAATAAAACTTTCAAGTTTATTTACCAGATAAAGACATTATTTTAGAGCTATTAAATTAGTTCTAGCAATAAATCATGCTAGTATCTTTTACAGACTATATTAATAAAGTTATGAAGCAATTGCAGAAGTAAATCTCAGTTCAGTAATTTCAGAGACAACTGTTATAGTTTAATAAATCCTACACAAGTACAATTAGTAAAAAAAGACCTTGCCTAGGCCTAAAAATGTAAAGTCAGGCACCTGGTTTTCATTTTATATTTCGTATTTTAAAGTAACTACAAAATAGACCTCCATTCAGGGGGTCTCAGGGGGAATTGCATGATTAGATTTCACTTAAATATAGTTTGTTAGTCATAAATATAGCATTCTCCTTGCATAAACATAGAATTTCTGCCATATTAAAGCAGACTTACATCTTCATTTTGCATACAGATTCAATAGAAAGAAATGTTTCAGTAACCTTCAGGCAAGAAAACCGATAACAATAAAATGTGCTAAAAGAATGTGCATTACATTAAGTACAAACACATCTTTTTTAGATGGTACAGTGCTTGGGAACCAAGGTTAAAGAGACATGTAGAAATTGTAGGAAATGTACATGGTTCTGGTATTATTAGGAGAGCTACTTTAGACAAAGAAGTTAGTTTGGACTGGTTCACAGAAAGTCATAGCACTGTAGTCCAGATAACTTTGGTACATGCACTTGAGGCTGAGTGCAGGTGGAAGAATTCTGAGTACAGAATTTATAAACAGTATAATGAGTGAATGAGTGCAGAAGCTAAGGATATTGTAATTCAATCTATTTCAATTGATCAGCACTGTGACTGGAAACAGTAAGATTTGATTAGGATATTGCTGACATCTACCTGCACTGTATATTGCTACTACATAATGAACCACAAATTGGCACATAAAGGAAAGATCAGCACTTTTCAGCACAGCGTTGGGTAATTAAAAGATAAAGATATTTGCTGCAATTCCATCCAGTCATTCCAGCTCATTACAGTATCTTACAGTTTCATACAGTTCTTTAAATTCTTCCACAATGTAAAACTTAAAAGTTGGTATCAAATATTATTTAGTGAAAACATAGAAAGTTGATAGATTTTTGGAGTCTATGGGCATAAAAACAGTTTTGTTATAAACTGTGAGTTTCCAAGCAACTAAAGGCAAATGCACTACCTGACTTTGTTTTCCAGAATAAAAATAAAGCTTCCTTTGTGCAATTATGTTTTCAAAGGGAAAATTAATCACTGTTAAGCTGAGGAACTTCTAAAAACATTGTGCATGTATAGGAATTTCCTATGACAAAGATATTCTTCGTGGATTAAGGAGGGTTGCTTTGAGAAGAAAGTTTCCACTGATGTTTTTTTTCTGTGAAACTAAGAATGTATGTCCACTGAAATAATGGAAGGTGTATTCTGTATAGGATGCAATAAAAATGGGGTCTATGTCCAGCCATTGAATGAAAATTCAGTTGAATGGCTACACATTGAACCATATGCATCAAAAGTTCAATTATTGAATGTTCATTCCAGCGAATGAGTGAGACAGGGAAAGTAACTAGTTGTCTAACACTTCCCTGCCTGCCCTTTTAACCACTGTAGTGTGGTCTCAGAGTTGGTATATATAGTTGCATGGGAGTGGGAGGGTGAAGCCCCCCCCCACCTGGGTGTGTTTGAAATACTTTATTGTGTGAGACGGGGAAGTGTTGGACAACTAGTTACTTTCCCCTTCTCACTAATTTGCTGAAGTGAATGCTCAGTAAATGAAGTTTTGATGCTTAGGTTTTGATGTTTAGCCTTTTGAATGAAATTTCATTCAATGGCTGAAAATAGATCCATAAAAAATGTTTGGCTTTAGTGAATTCTAATATGGGTTTAGTGATGTCTACCACAGCTCTTCAAGAAAGAAGTGTAGCCAATGACCAACAGATACTCAGTCTTCAATGAAGGACTAACACACACTCAGCCCTAAAGGAAGAACTGCCCAACACACACTCGGCCCTTAAGGAAGGACTGACCAACAAACAGTCCTCAAGAAAGAACTGACTAACACACATTCAGTCCTCAAGAAAGGACTGACCAACACACATTCATTACTCAAGAAAGAAGTACGGCTACTCATCAACATCTGCTGAACCTCTAACAACTAAACCGACCATCCACTTTACTGAGGGTAAAAAAAAAAAAAACACACACATATATATATATATATATATATATATATATATATATATAAAAAACAACTTGCACCAACATTTTATGTTATGTAGCATTTGAGAGGTATACAGCTAGAGAATATTAGCCATAAACTAAGTGGGTCAGGATAATGTCATCATATCTAACTGGAGACCCACTAACAGCATACATGGACCTTGAGTATGCTGAGGCTGAGTTGGTTTGTTTTCGATGTTCTAGAAAAGTGCAGATAGCAAAATACTGCAGTTGCTAACAACAACAATACTCTACCTTGAAATACTATTAATGCTAGCCAACAAGGTATATCAGAAAGCATACCTATGGATTCTGGTAATGCTGCACTTTTAAATACTAGAACTGTAGAGTTAGCTTTTTGCCACAGTGCTTTTAATTAATCAGTTAAAGGTAATATTTTGTGAAACAGAAAGAGATGCAGGGGTTGTTGGCCCCAGGGAGATAAATTACATTAGTTGGAGCACAGTATCTTTTTACGTATAAAACAACTAGCAAAAACAAAGTTAAAGTAATATGTTTTTACAATGAGACAAAAGTAAGAGCCTGGTAACACAGGCAGAAAAAACATCCATTATGTCTAGTGTCTAACTTAACATATGATGTGATAACTGCCCAAGCCTTTCACCGGTTCAAACAGCTTAGACAAATCAATGGGGGAAGAGTTCAGCTGCATATATGTCAGAAATACATAGCCTCTGTGAAGAAAATGATGTAGGACTAGAAAACACAAAAGGGGTGAATATTTAACTCTGGTTGGAACAGTCAGATAAGCCTGACCCTTTGCCTTCCCAAAAGAGTCCAGTTATTAAATAATCAAAGAGGTTAGTGTTGAGACTGATAGAAAAGTTCCCATAGTTAAGAATATACTAAAGGAATTAGATGTAGAAAATGAGGAAGACAGAGAATAATTATAAGGGGAACCTGAACAGTTCCCTACACATTTCCCTGCTGCATCAAAGTGAAGGACCAGTTAAAACAGAAAACTGACTCTAAGGGTAAAGAAAGTAAGAAACTTAATGAAACAGAAAAAGCAGAAAAAGGGTAACTATCATAATATTCCTGGTGGAACAAAAATGTTTTCACCGTTTATAGAAGATGAAGTAGATGAAGGAAGAAAACCTGTACCTCTACTTAAAGGAGAAGAGGCCATGGCCACCATTTCACATCAGAATACTGATGAAAGTAATGCTGACTAACTCTTCTTTCAGCTTTTCCTGGTTAGGAGTCACCATAGTGGATCACCTGTCTGCTCATGATTGGCAGTAGAGGGTTTTTCTTTTTCAGTGTTGAGTTGCCAGCCTGGTGCCCAACCTTCCACGGAAGGCATACACACGCACTCACATCTATGGCCAATTTAGAGTGTCCAATCCACCTACAGCATGTCTTTGGGATGTGGGAGGAAACCAGAGCACCCAGAGGAAACCGACACGATCACAGGGAGGATATGCAGACTCTGCACAGAACGCACCCCAGCCGAGGATCGAACCAGAGAACCTTTTGCTGTGAGGTGACAACGCTAACCGCTGCACGATTGCGGCCGGCCCTAATGCTGAGTAATTACACCTTCAAATAAGGAATGTAAGCTTCAAGAAATTAAATGGGTGGAATATACACTAAGTAGAGGTACTGAGGATATAGCAAGAGTAGAAGAGGAAACACAGAAACAGAACAGCACAACTTTATAACCATACTTTGAACTAAGAAATACCTTGCTCTGCAGGATAACCAAAAACTATAGGTACTGAGCCAGTTATTACTTACAGAACCTTTTAAAACATGGGTGACAAAATTAACACATAGCCTTATTTGAGTGGTCATTTAGAAACACATACGAAAAAAGCTAAGATGTTAGCTAGATGTCACTGTTCTGACATCTTGAAGGCCATAGACAATTGTTGTGTCCTGTAGCTTGTCCTCATAATCAAAGAACAGTACTCGACCCTGGTTTAAGACTCTTTAAATACCTCTACCGATCTACCTATCATGTTAAACACATTTGAAAGAATAGGAATGCACTTTGTAGGCCACTTGTAAAACCGAGTAAGGACCATCAGTATATCCTAGTAATCATTGATAATGCTACAAAATTTATTGAGGAAGTATCTCCTATGAAGAGTTAATATAATGTTAAATGCAAAAGAACTTGTACTGAATTTTTCTAGGGCAGGAATTAGCCCAAGAAATTGCTATCGACTAAAGCATAATGTATTTTCAGAGTTGCCTGGCAGAATCAATTTTAAATCAGCACAGTACAGAAACCATTGTTGGTGAGAAAGTAAATTTGAAACTCTAGTGAATTCTAGAATTCTAAGCATCAAGCTATTAAGAAACAGGTACAGAAAAATACTCAAAAGCCTATGTCATAGATGATTCACAAAGTGAGTGAAAGAGCCCTGTTATACAAATGCATAACCTTCTCATGACAAGCGTAGGAGGTTCCAAAACAAGTTAGGGACAAAAACAAGCCTTGAACTCCATCATCATAAGAAACAAAATTAATTTAATTGTCATTTGACGGCTTTCAACCACCATAGTAAAGGACTTTATCAAAATTGACTTCAAGCAAATTATCACAAGCTTTAAAAGGGTCTACTTTAGATCGACGAAAAATTAAAATGTCGAACGCTCACATCAGCGTAAATGCAGGAAGTCGATATTCATTTTTTGGGATCGCAGTACAGTGAAGATTGGGATATTTGCCCTTTCCTCATTGTAGTGCGATCGTGGAGTTGGAATATATATTTACCGGGGGAGTCTGGGTGCAGCCCCCCACAATAGCGATTTTGAATTCCTGAATTTATGCTCATGTGAGCATTTGACATTTTGCATTTTCATTTTTATAATATCGACCTGCTTTAAAACATTACATTAACATTATGTAGCAAAAAGAACCAACATAATGTTTGTATAATGCATTATTAATTTTTTTGTTGCAGATGTCATTATTATGTTCATATATCCTGCTTTTTAAGTGATGTACAGTCTTCCCAATGTGTAATGCACCATTTTTGTTGTTGAAAATATTCTTTCAGAACAGGGAGATTTCAGAATATGAAAAAACCCTATGGCAACTTCGGTTTAATGCTACTGTTTTTCTGGGTATAAATGACAATGTATCATTTCCCCGGATTCAGCAAGCTCTGCACGGAGTGCCTGAATAGTGCAAGAGCTGCTGCATGCAATATGGCTGCCAAACGATCCAGGAACAAGCCCCTGAGACGTGCATGAGCGCACCTATACTATTCCTGCATGGACACCACTGATATATGCTAATTACCTCATTTGCTGGTGAAAACCATGCAAATGAGGTGAATTAGAGATCCAGGAAGCAGGCAGGCATCTGTACAGGAATAGTGTAACCTGCAGAAATGTATTTGGTTAGTAACCGAATACATTTCTGCAAATTACAAAACGGAGGCATGACAGCTCAAAAGAAAGTATGTATTCACTGTCGTAGGCATGCCAATGGCTAAATATATGGCCACTGGCATGAAAAATAATTGCAAATTTATAAAAAACAAGTTTATTTTTTTGGCCGATCCCGACTATTTAAGCTTAGGGCAGTGGTGCTCAAACGGGATCACTCTGAAAATAAGAAAAATAAGAAAAAAAGGAGGAAATAAACTTTTAAATCTAAATCAGCATTTTGCCATACTAGTCAATAGCATGCATAAGACAACAATACCAGGGAATAGTGGTTGCTAAGGTGGAAGGCTCAGTATGAGTGTGCTAACTATGAATTAGCATTCTGGTTTATGCAAATGAGGGAACTGATACTGAATCACAGATTTCCTCTCGGTATTAGATTGCACCCAAACAGGTAGGTGCAGCAACACCACTGTATAAGTCTAAGAGGTGGATAACCGCATAAGGGGAGTGTCATGCATGATGTAAGCTTATTGGAGCTGTGTGGCCTGTGTTTGTTCTAAGCTAAGCAAAGTTAAGGAAGGAGGTGTGTCTGAGGCTGACTAGCATTGTTTACATTGCCTGAACGGGTGTGCATGCCACACACCGGGTTTTAAACCAAAAAAAAACCCCAGGAAATAGCAGCTCTGTTCACATCTGAGCACTGGGTGTGTGCCACACACCAGGTTTTAAACAAACAAAAAATATATAGGAAATAGTAGCTCTGTTCACATCTGAGCACTGGGTATGTGCGGCGGGCCTCGGGGCTTAAACGGGAAGGCAATGGGAAGGGAAAACAGCAGTAGGAAGGCAATCAAGAGAACTAGCATAGCTGGCAGGTGAAATGTATCAGAATCAACCAATTACACAGGCAACAGCCCAGCGCTACTATAAAGTATGCAAACACCTTTCAGTCTATTTTTTCCCACAAACTCTAAACCACCGGTGTACACAGATGGGGAAATTTTACCTGACAAAACTAAAACTGTTAGGGGCTGCTGTCACTCTCATACATCAAAATGTGCAAGAGGCTGAGGGTGGTGAGGATGTGAATGCTGATGACCATCCCATAGTGAGGAAGAGGAGAAGAGTGTACATACCCAGGGTAACCTACCAAGGGCTACATGAGCTGGAGATAGTGGAGTGCTATAGGGTGCACAGGGACATTCTAGAACAAATTGTTGAGCTGTGCCAGCCCCACCTCACACACAGAACCAACAAAGGGGAACCCATCCCAGTAGATACCAAGGTATGTGTAGGCTTAAGAATACTAGCCACAGTTACCTTCCAAAGGGCAACTGGGGATATCATGAGGATCTCACAAGCATCAGCATCCAGGGTACTCCACCAGTTTCTGGATGGCATGTCAGCACATGCTGGTGAGCACATATATTTCCTCAACACCCGTGAGGCATTGACCAGCAATATGCATCTCTTACACCAAATAGCAGAATACCCTGAGGTAGTGGGTGCTATAGACTGCATGCACATACACATCAAAGCACCACCCAGTGAGCAGGGTAGGGTCTACATAAACCGCAAGGGCTTCCCCTTCATCAACTGCCAGGTTGTGTGCGATGCCCAGGGCATTATCTTGAATGTGTGTGCTGGCAGACCTGGAAGCTATCACGACTCCCACATCTGGCATATGACACAGCTGTACCAGTCATTTGCCAGTTGGGACATCCCATATGGCCACCTAGTGGGAGATGCTGGCTACGCACTGGAGCCATGGCTGATGACACCCCTCAGAAAAGCACACACACCTGAACAAGTACTCCATAATGAGACACAAGCACAAACCAGAATCATAATAGAGCATGTGTTTGGGATGCTCAAGTCACGGTTCCACTGCCTGGACATATCCGGTGGAGCCTTGCAGTACTATCCAGCTACATGTATACAAATGTTCATAGTATGTGCCATGCTACACAATATGATCCTGCAGAAACAGCATTGGGCAAGGCCACACGGTCTCCCACCATTGCCAAGGCCATCACAGGCACAGAGTGACTTGAAGGAGGAACTACCTGAACCTGCCCATGTAAGCAGAAGGAGGCATGTCCAGTATGCCCAGGCCTTGGCAAAGAGGCAACGCATAGCACATACACTGACATGATAGGGACCCAGGGAATGACACCTCTCTCTGACTCGCACATACAATAAAACGGATGCCAAATATGACATTACCTGTGCTTTACCATGTGTAGGGAATGTCCTATGTCCATCCAACATATTCACCCCTCCAGCGCCATCCTCAATACCCAACCACAAGGTAAGTCACTCTTCCTATCAATTACTGAATGGAGTAGTATGTTCTGACAGTTGTATCTATGGTATGTACATGAGCATGCATGGTTATCGGGTGACTGAATGGGATGTCAGCAGATAGTGGACACCTATATGGCAGCATGACATCCATAACAAATACTGGTGTCAACATACTAGGCAGTACTAGACAAGGTGACAAAGCCCACTGCAGTACATGTGGTGGCCCAAATGTGTGTCCATAGAACACACACATGCATGTCAGTGAGGCTCACATACCCACCACCAGCCCCAGCCAGCAGGACAGGTGTAGATGACCATAAAGAAAGGCTGGGCTAAGGCCTCCAATTGATGGCAATGGTGAACAGCCCCCTACAGACCTACACAAGCAGACTACAACAGGTCTGGCAGTTGTATGTTAGTTGTGAAGGGTAAGAAGTCTGAAATTGAAATGTAGGTCAATAAAACATAAGATCTGTACTCTACTGATATGAGTTCAGTCTGCATGATAGGTCAGAATACAATATGAAATGGAAGCCAACAGAGTGAGTCCAGTCTGCATGATAGGTCAGAATACAATATGAAAGGGAAGCCAACAGAGTATCTGAAATACCAGTACAGTCATAGCAAATGTTTAAAGTTGTCAGGTTTGCCCCACCCCATAATCCTACGTAGAAATGCAGTAACATGTAAGTGTGAGGAGTAATATCAGTGGAGCACAGATTACCAGAGCTGACCCAATCTACAGGATAGATTGTTGCATGTGTACAATATGCAGGGGTCTGTGTGTTAGGGTGTTGTGTGTTTAATATTGTCTGGAAGTGGTCAGCATGTAGGCATGGAGGGTTGTGTCTCAGTGGCCTATGGGCAGTACTGTGGTTAGCAGGGCTATGTTCCGATTACTGCAGTGCCAACTACAATGCTTCTCAGCAATATCCATGTCAGCAGTCATCCATGCTCACTGTCCAGATGTCAATATCTATCACCGTCTGAAAGATGGACATGTCATGAGTGTGGGCACATACATACACACAGTACACAGGTGGAAGTACCCCAGGCAGAGTGCATAAAATGTAACTGTCAACTGCACACAACTTTGGAATTGTACATATAGGTTAGCAGCACATTAGTTGTCCATGTAGGATGGAATACTGATGTAGTCTGGCCAATTACTTGCGGACCACAAAAGACACAGTTATGAAGTAATGAGAGACTGCCTATGTCCCCGCACAAGGCAGCATAAGGGGAATATCCCAGGTATATCTGTGAATCAGCTGCAAGTAGTTTCCATGTCACACATGCACTCAGCTCACTACACCATCAGCCACAGGTTTATTACAGGTCATATCCTTGCTGTTGGGAATGAGTACAGTATGACCCCACTTCTGTATGGGAATACCCACAGAATGCAACAGGCTGACAAGGTGTCCTATGCAGGTGTGTCCCTAGCTGTAAGCAGTGCCCTGCCTGCATGCACACCAATGAATCAATATGGACAGGAACTATTGACATTAACACCTCACACACTTACCCTGTCTCCCCAGGGGAATTCACTGGCTCGCAGCCTGGAAATGTAGGAGTGACAGAATGCACTGGCCTGCTACAGATGACCTGCATCACTACCAAATGGCCTACAGTCCTCTGTCAAAGGCCTATGCCTCACCCATAGTGCCAATGTATGGTATCTCATGGGGTTCCAACTAACAACTGAACACAGTCAACAGAACACAAATGCAAGGCCATGTTGACAAATTCCAATAGCATGCCCCCATGTTCTACTGCATGAACTGTGGAGCAATCCATAAATAACACTGGAATGAAGGGTCAACTTTAGGGATACTTCTCAGATATCGCTCACATAATGTTAGGAAGAGGATAAAATAACAGAGTGGGAGGATGTAGAAGCATGGACATCATGGAGCGTGTGAAGTCTGAAACTCTGATGTGTGCCCATATTACCCCTGCCTGCAAACCCAGTAATGGGTGGCTACAAACCTGCTTATAAACCACAATGTGAAGGGGAACTGACCAGATATATGAGCCCTGCCTATGTGTAACCTGGGTGAATCTGTAGAGCTGAGAGATATGGCCACAGCAGGATATGGCCATTCTGTTAAGTCGATATAAGTACAAGAAGGGGATCCTCAGTCACCATAGTACTAAGGTGCTGGACCATTTACACAGACCTATCAGCAAGTGTCTGCAGCTACCCCTCCAGAATGGCATGAGTGTGCAAGAATGTGCAGGCTGCAGTCCACAATACTGGACTCAGCTTCATTCATCTTGTATTTCCCAGGAAATAACTGTGAGCAAATAATTATATCTGTTAGTAGTTGATGACATAATACATCACAGTGTAAAACCATACATATGTCTGAATATCTCTGCTAACACCAGCCATGTAACACAAGCAGCACAGACAGCAGTAGTTACAGTATTCCCCTGTCACCCATTGTGACTCCATATTGTCAACCTATCTACAGATATCTTGCAGAAACAGGTTGCTAGATGTAGGTGTAGAACACCAAACCCTGTACTGGAGTACAACCCTACCTGGAATGGATTCACATACTCAATATAGAAGATCATACTGGGCATGCTCCTACACTTAGAGAAATGAAGCCCATGTCTGACAACACAGTGGACTCTACATATCTGTTATTCGCAGATGTCTGTGCACACACACCAAATTGTACACCATTTATGCTTCACACATGCATTGGATAGGAATACTCACACATATCCATGGCCAACACACTATAATATGTCAAACATATACACACAGAGATGTGGGGAAGAGAGAGGCAGAGTGACAGAGAGAATTCCATTATGAGGCCTATCCCACCTGCTACACATCCAATTGGCCAATATCACATGATGTGCTGATGTCAATCACTCTAGACAGTCATTTTGGTAGCCCTCAGCCCTATTGTGATAACTGTGTAACACGATAGTACAAATCAGTATTCAGCATTTGTATACTCAGTCCTGTCAAATGTAAAGTTGTGTGTGACTGAGTGTGTGTGTGTGTGTGTGTGTGTGTGTGTGTGTGTGTGTGTGTGTGTGTGTGTGTGTGTGTGTGTTTCCAGAGGAATGATTTATGTCCCATTCTCACACACTACACTTCCCATTGCTCATGTTAGCACTCCTGCTGATGTCAGTCACCTTGAAATAACCCTTTGGCCAAGTCTCAGCCCTGTAAGCTACATGGCACTTGTGATAAGTATGTAATACTGTAGTGTATCAAACTAGTTAGGTAGGAGTTCTAATCCCAGACATGGTAACTGTTAAACTGTGTGTATGCATGTGTTTATGTGTGTGTGTGTGTGTGTGTGTGTGTGTGTGTGTGTGTGTGTGTGTGTGTGTGTGTGTGTGTGTATATGGAGGTGAAATATTTTGAGGACATTCACACTAACTACAGCTCCCATTGCCCTACTTTAGCATGCCTGCTGATGTCAATCCCCATGAAATAACCTTTTGGCTAAATCTTATCCCTATAAGCTATGTGGTGCTTACAATAAGTGTGTAATACTGTAGTGTAACAAACTAGTTAGTTAGGAGTTCTACTCCCAGATATGGCAAATGTTAAAGTGCGTGTTTGCGTGTGTGTATGGTTTTGGCCAAGTCTCAGCCATAACTGCCTAATACTGTAGTTATCAAACTAGTTAGGTAGGAGTTCTAATCCTAGCAACTGTGATAATGTGTGAAAGACTGTGTGTGTCTTTGTTGACACCTGATTTTGTAGAGATTCACGCTTGCTACACTTCCCTTACCCCTCCTTATGCACTGGTGCTGATGTCACTCACCTTCAAAGATACATTTGGACAGTTCTCCAACATGTAAGGTCTGTGGTGCTCTTGATAACTGCGTAATACCATAGTGTAATAAACTAGTTAGGTAGGAGTTCTAATCCTGGACTTGCCAACAGTGATAATGTGTGTGTTTGTGTAAGAGAGTGTGTGTGTCTTTGTTGACAACTGATTTTGTGGACACTTCCCTTACCCCTCCTTTAGCGCTGCTGCTGATGTCACTCACCTTTAAAGATACCTTTCGACACCTCCCCAACATATAAGCTCCATGGTACTTGAGCTAAATGTCTAACACTGTAATAGTAATACATAGCTAAGTAGGGGTTTGAAACTCAGTACTGGCAAGTGTGTGAGTGTGTGCATGTCATCAGTATCCTGTTGGGTTGATTATGTAATAACAGGATCCATTGCAGTGTGGGTTTTGTTACATTATTATATTGAGAACCTATATGTCCCAATGTCCACATTACAAGGCCAACAATTGTCAAAAACTGTAGAGGTTGTTGTAGACAATCCACAGCCATAAATGTCTACTGCCATGTGCAATGACTATGTAACAGTATGGATTAGTGAACAATATAGGCAACCGTTATAATACCCAGAGACCACTCTCCACCCACGGATTATACACAAACACGCTCTACTCTTTCTCTCTTCCTTTCTATCTTTCTCTCTGTCACTCTCTCCCTCTCCTTCTCTGGTAGATGTGGAAAAATACATCTTTTTTGCATTGGCAGCAGCTTGACTTTTGTAGGTAATGCTCATGATCAGCTGATGGCCTGTGCACAAATTGGAATCCCCCGCTTTCTAATTGCATGTGGAATGGCTGTGGTATTATTCCTATAGCCAATTGGATATAACCCACTTCTATAACTAAACACTTCATGTGGGTGATGGGCATTTTCCTTCACTGTGAGCAGGACTTCATGTGGGTGTCTGACAAACAGCAGCACAGAAGGTAGTTGGGAATATCTCTTACAACAAACACTGTGGAGACAGGCCAACAAACTGGAGGGGGATGTTTCAGACATGGGGACAGAAAGTAAGTATTCCTGTTCTTCATTTGAAATAATGTTGGTTTAACAGGGTTTGTGCGGATATGGCTGTTCGGCATGATTTAAAGTCTAGCATGACAGTGTTATGTGGATGAGAAAACTCTCACCTGTAGGGCTATCTGCAGACTGGAGTCTTACATGTGATGTGTTACTCACAAATTTTCTGTCTTCATAAATGCAGTAGCATACTCTGATGATTGCAGTCAGTACATGGTAACATACATGTGTGTTACTGACTTTATATCCCTCAGAAGAGATATGTCACAACAAACCCTGTTACACCAGCAATTTTCTCAGTTTATCACAGCAATATGTCAATATTGGCCCTGTGTTTGTGACTCTGTCCCCCAAGTCTTTCACCCTTTGTCCATATGCCATGCAGTAAGAGGTGGATATGTACAGTATATCATT